>NW_024045132.1:3809997-3820091 GCF_012273895.1 Zerene cesonia | reverse complement strand
AGTAATAAATGTTATTTGCAGTTAACAATTTTCTTTTTTCTTTATTACAATATTTATGGCAAGACTAGGTATTAAGATCGTAAATTGTTTTATTCCGTAATTGTCAGGGTGCCGGTCGACCTTGAGCCGTACGTAGCACTCGTAGCTCTCGTCGTAGCACTCGTAGCGTAACAAATGTTCCGTATCCAATCTGCGCGGCACCGCTACGGCGCCTGTGGGACAGATATAAATAGGCATGGTTTTGTATCGATAAACTTATTATATTTTTTTTTTTATCCAGTTTGTCGTTCTCTTTCTCATTAATATTAATTGTCTCTTTGGAATTAATTTGAAAACTAATTAAATTGCTTTCTATTATTTAATCTCCTGGGATTACAGATGTAACGAATTTTATTTCAATACCATTTTATTGGACATTTGATGGGTTAATATAACCTTTAATATTATAACGTATACTATTATTTTACATATTAAATACGTTAATAGTTAGTTTAAAACGATAATAACATTCATTTTGTGTATTGATATCCTAAGCTTCAAGCTTTTTAATATGCCTTTACACCAGGCACATTACGTAAATTATTCGTAAATTCGCATTGTACGTGAAAATAATCATTTGTCTCGCATTTTATCGATACCTTGCGAACATCCCTAGCATTCAAAGTTCCACACTGGTTGGTCTTCCGTCCCTGACGACTGAGTAAATTAGACTACGACGAGGCCGCGCCACCTAAGCGATCCTTTACTGCGGCTCTGTGAGACTTGCGCGATGCATGTTTAGTGCAATGCAATAAATCTCAGAATGTACTTAAGCGGTTTACATCAAATGACTAGAATTTGCCCACGGTTGTTTACATTTGAATCAAATTAACAGCGTTTGTTTTATGAGGGTGTGTACTATATAGAGTATAACGTCATTTTATTAGTTTACAAATAGGTATAATAGGTATGAGTTGACTTGGGTGATAGGACACTTTTTATCCCGATTAAATGTTCCCTTGGGATAAAACAGGAATCTTGATACGGGCGGAGCTGGAACGAGCATCTAGTGGTCTATTAATTTGTAATATCGTTTTTATTATATAGATATATTATACGTAATATTTGTAAAATTTTACTACCTTAATGGTATTGCGAAATTCTTTCACATTCTTACTCGTATGTACTATATTATCTATATGAAGCAAGTATACATTTAACGCATTGAGTGTACAGATTTTATAAGCATGCCAACATTAATTTTATATTCTGGAGAAATTTAATTTCTCGTAAATTTTTTAACTCCCATCCTCTAGAATGCTATGAAGAATATTTTGTTATAATAAAAGTTAAAATTAACAAAAGTCGCGTATCAAACTTTATTGTCCATAAAATGGAGGATATGAAGAGTTGATGTGATGTTAGCTTGTCGTTAATCTTTGATAATACGAAACGTGTGTTAGATTATGGCTATACTAGTTTCTGCTTCAGCTCTGCTTGTAGATAATATAAGTTTTATATATCGTGCTACAGTCTAAGTTTGCTTTAGTCCAGTGAGTTGCTAAGCTGGCGTTTCTACGAAGTAACAAGTAACATCGGTTTAAATTATTTTGAATACTTATAAAGTGTTAAGAACTAATACAAAAAGAATTGCGATCATTAGCAGAAATAAATCATTTTCTAAAATCATACAAAGTTGGTGACCTTCTATATTTTAGTAGTTTGTGATTTTTATAAAAAGCGTATGAAATCAAATTTAAAATATCGTAACAATCCTATTTGATAAATTATGAATTTCTCTTCCTTAAAAACTTTCAGTGTCATATACCTATTTAAAATTTGATCGCACACATGGATACAACTCATAAAACACGACCCAAGCAATGAAACTTTGATTATGTTTTTACGAGCACACATCACTTCTCTCGCCCCTACTGGGATGACTGATGAATTAATTAATATTGTTATTATAACCCTATTACGGAAACTCTTTATATATTGTACACAAAGAGGGGACATCGAAATCACTTTATTAATTTGTTTTCTTGTTAGGATTATTTATTTAATTATATTATATAGTATTATTTACTACTAGCTGTGCCCCGTGGTTTCACCCGTGTAAGTCCGTATCCCGTAGGAATATCGGAATAAAAAGTTGCCTATATGTTATTCCAGTTATCCAGCTGTCTACGTACCAAATTTCATTGCAATTGGTTCAGTAGTTTTTACGTGAAAGAGTAACAAACATCCATACATCCATACTTACAAACTTTCACATTTATAATATTAATAGGATAGTATATTTCAAATTCATACATCGCAGTTTAAATTTGAAATAATTGGAGATGAACCCACTTATTTCTTTACGAATTAAAATTATTAAAAAAGTTATTAAATTATAGTTTCCGTTTCTATTTGAATTTTTGAACAATCGTAACATATACATTTATTTACTTTTACTTAATACAATGTTATGGTTAAGTGTAACACACATTCTACCATCACATAACAAAGGTCCTTGTTTCAGTAACGCCCGCCCGGCCTGTGCTTAGCCAAATGGAACCTCGTCCATTCCAAGTTATATAGGTCTTAGAATTAGCTAGTGCCGAACCAACGTGGCCTTTTATAAGATTGAGAAACGTCCTGTCTTTCCTTGTACATTGTTTTTTTCGACTTATTAAAATAATTCCTATCATATAGCATTCTATCAGATTCTTCGAAAAAAATATCACCCTAAGCCCTAGAGCAAAAACTACAAATACGTTATCATTTAAGGGTTAAAAGAAAAGAAAAGATTGACTAAAGAATTAAAGGGTGATAAATGAGGATGTAAATAAATATAAGTCTTTAATTTATTTATTTATTTAGGAAAGCACACCAATATATATCACAAATAAAAAAAATCAAATTAAAACAGACTATTGATGAAACGGCTACGAAAAGAAAATAAATAGTATGTTACATCTATAAAAGAAATTAAACAAAACCACGTTGACTTATGAATTAAAATATTCTGATTATAGTATCAATTTGTAATTCATATGAAGAAAAATTTACCTTTCTTATATGCGTATAAAAGCGTTCAGAAGTCATCCAATTAGTAAACAAAATATTAGCGCGCCTTGTAAAAATGCGGTACATTAAAAATTTACGAGGCGCAGGTGACGGCTGCTATAATTCAGACGAGCAGCACCCGGCACTTCGGCCGACCTAAGATATTACGGAGCTCTATTGTTGATGACAATATTGTTGGAGCCCAGTTATCTGGAGCTAAACAATATCATAGGTTTGAAACTTCTAGTCTTAGTACGTTTAATTTTGAAATAAATGAAGCTCTGTCGCCGCCGAGCACTTCTTTAGATTGGTATACAAGTGTGATATTTCATAGACAATCTGTAATTTCATAGATATATGGACTTTGTTCATCCACCTATAATTATGTTTAACCCATGCTTCCGAAAAGAAAGTTCTCAATTTGACGTATCTAAACTAATATGATACAGACGAAACGTTTGTGTTTTTGTATGTATGTTTGTAATGTTTTCTCACAGAAACTAATAGACTGATTTCAAAAATTCTTTCACCATTAGAAAGTTGCATCTACACTCAGAGTCATAGGTTATATATTATGTAACAGGGGAGAAGTTGGGGCGGACCGCTAGTTATTTCATAAAAAGAGAAGTGGTCTGGTCACTTGAATGTCCAAATAAAATGTAACAATAATGCAATGAGAATGCACCTTTATTACTATTATGTCGGAGGCCCATCTCCTTTTCCTTACCCTTCCCAGTCCTTTCCTTTATTCCTCTCATCAATCCTTTCCTATTCCCTTCCCAATTAAAGTCGGCAATCCATTTATAGAGGCGAAAGGTCTGCAATTGACCTTACGCCTTTCCAAATGTTCATGAGCGGTGGTAGCGCTTACCATCAGGCGATCCACCAGCTCCATTGCCGAATACGACATAAAAAAAAATATATTTTTCGGTATGTTTTTTTAGTACTATTTAGGTTTGGGTTTTTGCTTAAAAAGGATTTTTTTCACGCCACTTTAAAAATGTTCCATAAAAATTATACTACTTCTCGTTAAAGTCGGTTAAGAGATAGCAGCCGCGCCGGCAGTTAGTAAATCATGCGCCCGTGGCGTTGATCGCATTTTTATGTTCACGATCTAAGTTCCAGAATAACTTACTCGATTTCATCGTCACGAAAAACTTTCGAGGTTTTTCTTGTTTTAGCAAACTCACTTCGTTTCATCCTTGAGGTAGATAATAAATTATATTATTCTTAGATTTGTGGTCAAAAACAACGCATTGTAAATTAACCAGCAGATACAATATAACCGATGCAGCCCACCTTTGAGCCATAAAGTAGGAAAAATTAATATAAAAAGTCCCTAAGTAATAATAATCTTGATTGACTTTTTATAACACGGAGCGTTATAAAGTATGAGTAATCAGCCAAACAGAGCAAAGGTGTATGTCGAAATACTTATTTCAAACTTTTAGTAACATGATATGTACTTATTCCAGGTTTTTCTTTGTCTCTGGGTTTAAGCGATATAAA
This sequence comes from Zerene cesonia, assembly GCF_012273895.1. Classification (NCBI taxonomy): domain Eukaryota; kingdom Metazoa; phylum Arthropoda; class Insecta; order Lepidoptera; family Pieridae; genus Zerene; species Zerene cesonia. The sequence goes on along the minus strand of NW_024045132.1, from coordinate 3,815,549 downwards.
AATATATTTTATTTTATTATTTTTTTTTATGTCGCAGTCGGCATAGAGCTGGTGGGACGCCTGATGGTAAGCGATACCACCGCCCAAGAACATTTGGAGAGGCATAAGGTCCATTGCAGACCTTACGCCTCTACAAATGTATTGCCGACTTTAAATTGGAAAGGGATAAGAAAGGATTGGCGAGAGGAATAAAGGAAAGGACTGGGAAGGGTAAGGAAAAGGATATGGCAGCAGAATGCTATTTCACGCCAGTCTCAAATCAGATCAGATCCGATCAGATCAAATCGTGCCGAAGCGTGCTCGACTACCACATAGAAAAAAATTGTGGTATGAATTCTTTTATTTCTCTGATGGAATATTATGTGCTTTTCGATTGAAATATTGCAACACTAACATTTCGCAGTGCCATTTACCGTTTTTTGTAATGAACAAAAGAAAGTCATTGCGTTTCGAGCCCGGACCGTTTGTTGAAGTGTGCCCATTTCTGGAGTTCTTGCATCTCTTTCGCACTAATGAATATATATCAGTGCGAGAATGGGATGGACTTAATTGTTATTTATGATGAATAATTCGCGCATCAATTATCTAAAACTCATATGCAGTTTTGAGTTCTGATTTCGTGCATTATTTATCTTTGTTATTGTTATTGAAAGTTTTTTTATGAATCTACGCCAATGGGGTACTAACATATTCTATATATAAAAAAATAACTGAACAAGCGTAAATTTAATGACATCTACAAAATGTATAAAAACTCAAGTATTTTATAACATTCATTTATATACAAAATTTATTATAACATACACAGTTTGTGAGAAGTGTGTATTGTTTCTTAGCAAATCGCGAAAATCAAGAAGAATCTTCTGCAAACTTTCTTTTCAAAAACAATCATTCTTTTACAAGACCTTTTAATGTTGTTACTCAATAAATCTTATGCAGACAATGCAACAGGCTACAAACAATTTGGGTATTTGTAAAACAAAGTTCGTTTATATTGCAGTACCATATACAAATTACCTAGAAATAAGAGGCTTTTTAACGGATTTTAAACACGATTTATTCATTATAACCCGACGTTTGGAACACTTAACAGCGAGCGTGGTCACGGGGAGACTGAGATGTTACATGTAAAATCTCAGTCTTTAATTTGTAAATGTAAATGTATAATCGCGTAAAATCAAACACAAGAAAATACTACAAATTACTCCTTATAATTATTAGCAAATAGAAATACTACAGATATATGATCCCCGGACATTCAATTACCCCAGATAACGTTTACGCGACGCCCTGATTGCTATCAAACCCTTTCCTATCTCGCTTGACATTGCTACAAATTATGATAAGGAAAAATATGAAATGCAAGTTCCATACGTATTTTGGCAAAATAATATGGTTCATTGAAATATGAAAAAATATTATGTTTATTGTTTAATTAATGCGGTTATCGCTCACTGTGAGTTATGAAACGCCTGGGTAAATACATAGTAATATTTTAATTCAGAAGTGTCGTTTTATATTTGTTCTTATTTAGATCCAAATTAGAATACCTGCGTGAACTAAGAAAAAATTGACAATATTTAAATTATTTTTTGTTAGCTGTATATATAATTTTTCTTTACATTTAAATGCGTAAAATAGTTGACTACATGAACAATTTATACATATTTAACAGAATTTTCTAGTATTCCCTCGAAAGAAGGTGCACGGATCCCTAAAACATACAATTTCTTGTAACATCCAAGTGCCAAGGTTTATGAGGGGACGGAAAGATAAGGAAAGTCTGAAGTTTGAGGCTTTATCCTAGACTGGCTTTGTTTCGAATAGGCCTCGGGAAATTTTAACATCTACTTTCGTGTTTTAATATTAACCACGGACTGGCTCTTCTAAAAGGTAAAACTTCTGGTTTTAATAACGTAATACATACTTTACCAACAGTGATATTATTATATTTTTGATTTACATGAATTCTGAATATTTTGTATGTTTTTAAAACACAAAGAAATTACGCGATTTTGAAAGTGAAAAATAGAAGATCTTTTTAGAAGTTTGATTGTGATGAAGTGATATAAATAATATAAAAATAGTACATAGCACTGTGTCATTGTGGAAACTAAACGTACTAATACGTATCTTTATTATGAAAAACTTTCGTTATATAATAAACAATGTGCGCAATAAATGCAATGCATTCATAACCCACATTGTTTATCCTAATAATACTATAAACGCGAAAATTTGTAAGTATGGATGGATGTTTGTTACTCTTTCACGTAATAACTCCCGATAGGATTTTAATGAAACTAACAATAGTATAGTATAAACATCACACTGCTAAATGACCTATATAAATACTAGTTATTGCCCGTGGGTTAGTCCGCAGGTGAAACCGCGCGGTGCAGCTAGTTAAGTAATAAGCTCGTTTCTTCGCATTTTACAAAATATTGACTCAAAATATACCACGTATAACATATTAAATAGAGCGCGCGCTAAAATATGAAAACGTTTTCATAAGCAAAGTTTGTATGAAAAAATTTAAATGAATGCCCGAGATGAACAGATTGAGATAAGAACCTTTCATTTTGCGGGAAATTTTGTCGGAACAGTCTTCAGAGTTTTCAGCAATAGTTAATATCTTATCGCTTTATTGTCGTGTGTAGCACTAGCTTTCTGCCCGCGGATTCGCTCGGACTTTGTAGTCTTTGCGTCAATGTAGTCATTTTATACTTTGCGGAATTTCGAAGAAGGTAGTATGATATTATCTAAGACTTTAGATGCTTAGACTTGTCAGCTTTTTATTATAGCAACTTCTATTTCTATTGGAAAATTTATTTGTAGCTATTTGTCCCTAAAAATATTGTTAGAAATGAAACCCAGTAAATCGATTTTAAATCTACGTAGCGGTGTTTAAGTTCATCTTTCTCTTTTTATATTAATGCACAATTTAATGTCGTTTCTTACAACTATCTTATATCTTGACAATATTGTCATTACGTGAATGCCTTTTCTCTTTAAATAATATACTTGTTAACTTAGTATAATATACTAAAAGTACAATAAATTGCTTTATTTATAAAACTCCTTAAACTGAACAAGTTGGAGAAATTTGACCTCGGAAATATTTCGAGTATTGGATATTTGTAAACTTTACAACATTATTTACAGCCTACGAACTTCAAAGCAAGCTTTATATAAATTTGTTGTAGGCTTTCTAACTGTAAATGCAATATGAACTTTGAACCGCACTTCTCAGGAACTGCTCGACCGATTGTGTTAAATCTTGATACAGAGATCTGTTCGCTTGGAATTTGGATTATCTTTTAAACTCTTGCGTTATTATTATTCTATGTACCATTCCCAGAGAAGAAACAGGCCACTGGTATCGCCTAGTAAGAGAGCACCACAATAAACAATTATCAACAATGAACAATAATCATGTAAGACCCATTAAATAAACATTTATTTATATAATTGTTGTACGAGAAGCTAATATCTTCAGAAGTAACCGTCAAGCACTGTATTACCACTTCATAGTTTCGCGGAGAGCGTAGCCCATTTTCATGAAAGCCGGTAGTAGCTTCAGTTGCGCGCCGCACGTGGCTTGGAACGCACGTGTGCGATTTCCACACGCTCCGAGAAATTAAAGTTTCAAATTCCTGTAAATGTTTTATACGCTCGTTTGGAGGTGAGCTTTTATTTTTTTATAGAGTAGAATCTGCTATTAGCGTATGTTATAAGAGAGTTTACGAAGTTACGCTGTTTGTTGTATTCGTTTTTTTATTAAAAACTTCTACGAGATGTTTATTATAAATTGAATGTTGCTGAAAATGTCGAATGAAACTGAATTTCATTATTTTCTTAAACACAGAATTCTAACATAAGTACAGACACTTTCGAACGGCTATTGGTGTCCTTCTTTTAAACTACTGAACCGATTTTGAGACGGTGACTTTTTCCTAGACAATAAGGTAGAAGAAAAATAAATAGTATTATTTATAATCGGATTTATATATAGATATTATGAATATCATTATCCGAAATTGAATTTTTAATAGTATTTTTATAATAAGTTATTTTTATTACATGTGTTAATATAAATATATTGACGTTCCAACTATCTATAACTTCTGCTTTTTATTCTTGTAATGAAGAGTAAAAACGTACCACGAGTGAGGCCGGGGCGCAACGCTAGGACACACATTTAGACATTTCCAGACATATAATACATATTTGCATTTTAATTAAATTTTGTTGATTATTATTTTTGTATTTTTTTAAATATATTTAATCTATAATAAGAAACTATACGATATATTAACAATTGGGTTCACCAGAGATAGCGAAAACTACAATTAAAGCCTATGTTATTAGTCCACCATTTTTTGAGTTTATTCGTCACATACAAACGTAAAACTGTTTCCTTAATAATATTTGTGTAGGAAAATATCCCTTAAAGAATAATTTCTTACAATGTTTAATTGGTTATATTATCTGAGCGCTATCAATACTCAAACTTCGGTATGAATATTATTAAGGCCGCATTACTTATTCGTATGAGTTAAGTTTTCCCATCCACATTATGGGACTTAAGGCGGTCTCCACATTGGGACGATACTCATGATCCATGTATAAAATCTTGCATTTTTATTCCATATCCAGGCAAATATTAAGTCTTGAAAACACAGTCTTTTTTACACAGTCAATTTTACTTTAACTAGCGGTCCGCCCCGGCTACGCCCGTGGTACATATATAGACTAACCTTCCTCAATAAATGAGCTATCTAACACTGAAATAATTTTTCAACTCGGACCATTACTTCCTAAGATTAGTGCGTTTAAACAAACAAACAAGTTAAGTTAGTATAGATTTCTTATTGAATATATATGTAAAACATGCGTAAGAGCAGTGGTGGCTCAGTGGGAAGGACCTCGTATTTCAAAATCGATGTCGGGGTTCGAGACTAGACGAGCGTGCAGGAAATAAACTGATTTTCAATTTATCTGCACATGTGGATAACATCACCACTGCTCGAAACGGTGAAGGAAAACATCGTGAGGAAACCGGCATGTCCGAGAATCAAAAGTTCGACGACATGTGACATCTGCCAACCCGCACTTGGGCAGCGTGGTGGATTATGGCCTCAACCCTCATAGGAGGCCTGTGTCCCAGCAGTGGGAACGTATATGGCCTAATAATGAAAAACACACGTAGTTTCTTTTGTCGTAAGATTTTTGGGTTAAAACATATCCTGTGTCTTTTCTCAGGTCTCAAGCTAACTTTGTACTACATTTCTTCCAAATTGGTCCAGTGGTTTTGTCGTGAAGAACAGACAGTTGCTTTCGCATTTCGAAAGTAGGGTACGCTTTTCTTGTGGTTAACGAGTGGTTCAGACACATGTCCATTTGACTTTTCATTCATTTCTACGTTAGTTAAATTCGTACGACAAAGTGTAGGTTTATTTTCTCTTTATTTGTCTATCTACTTAGTCTGGCCATAAATACTGTTACACTTAATTATAAAAAAATATTACATTTGAATTTCGAATCTGTCA
>NW_024045132.1:3773690-3808997 GCF_012273895.1 Zerene cesonia | reverse complement strand
ACATGGCAGTCAGTATTGTTTCGCCTCAGTTTGTTCAACGCTGGTCTAGATAACACATTTGTATGAACGAATTTCCTTTAAAATTCCTTCAGAGTTTGCTTTAGTAACTCCTTCGGGAGTTTGATAACCTTGCTGTACGATATGCCAACATATGTGGCAGAAATGTCCTATTGGTATGCATTGTTCAATTTCTGAATATGTTCGCTCTGCTTCAAGACACAGTTTTTTGTTCACTTACACTTACACACATAGATAAATATGCACTGTAGGGTTAAACCTATTAATTAGTAAATCAGTACATAGTATAAAGCAAAGTCGCTTGCCGCGTCTTGTACTTAGATCTTACAAACTGCACAACGGATTTTGATGGGATTGTTTTTAATAGAAAGAGTAATTCAAGAGGAAGGTTTATTTGTATAATAACATTTATGACACTACTCCCAATTCAACGCGTGCAAAGCCGCGGGCACCAGCTAGTATGATATTATAAAAATATCTCTTACAAACTTCACAATTTTCAATTCAACTGGCACGCCTGTACGCCGTATTATGTACTCATAAAATAAAATTGTTTAATCGTTAAACAAAATACGGTGATTCAACGTAGTGTGCCCAAACCATAAGCATAATTAAGCCCTGAAGGGTAGACGTCACCAACGCGGAACAATTCTTTTTTTTCTAATTTACGATCTGGAAGTTAGCTCGTACCTGCGAAACTTTGTGATTTATTTAAAGACATGACTTTCAAATTATATCTTTGCTCTATCTGTTCCACAGGAATGTATGCTTAGTTTCAGAAATAAGATGTTATGTAACCAACTCTTTGGTACATTAGAACGAGTGTAACTGATATGTTATTGAGGTGTAATGATTTTCTGGATGAATCAACAAAATGGGCAATATCGAGGTGTTTAAGAGCATAAATCGCTGAAACTATTGTTTATACAATCGCTGTGATTAAAAGTGTATTGCGAATTCGAGTCTTAATATTTTTCATTTAAAAAAATATTCAATTCGTTCAATTTAAAAGTAAATATAGTCTTATAAATGACATATTGTTATTTCCAAACAAACGAAAGAAGCACTAAAACTCGTACAAATTATAAAGGAATTTAAACCTTCATAAGTATTCCATGTAAAGTAAACCCTACATTAATAGACCTACCCCACGAAATATTACTATCGATTTGACATTCGAGTAAGCGTTCTCGAGTTACAGACGACCAGACAAACACGCCACCCTCGTAAACGGTATCTCAAGGATTTGCAGTGATTTCTATTCATCGACATACATACATATGTTCTAATCCTGGGCACCTTGAGAAAACATGTCTGTTTACGGTAGTTTTACATGAACAGACAGATTCATAGTAATTATTTTTAACGTGGCCAGTTTTAGGCCAAGGTCTGTCATTATTTTTGCTAATTTTTAATATTGAGGAAATAAAAAAAAGGAAAAAAATTCAATTCTGGACCGTAAGACTGTATGGATAATTTGAAACATGGCTAACCTTAACTCATAACAAAAAGTAAGTAATGTGGTTTGTTAATAGCATATATTTTTGGTTTTGATAATTTTTTTACATATTTAAAATTTCAACCTTTCTAGCTTCGATGCAATTTATGATATATATGCTATATATAAGTATATTTATGCTATATATTAGCACTGCAATTTATGAACGCCAATAAAAACGTACGCTCATGCAATGATAAAATACGTGGAAATAAACAACCCATTATATAATTAACTGATTACGCGCGTTTAATCACTAATGAAGAGCACTCGAGATGATTGCGAATACTCATAATAAAATATAAACGATTATCGAGTGCGATACCAAATATGTGCATCGCAATCGAGATGTAATCGAGTCTCGTTCAATGGTACTTATTTTATTTACGAGTTAAATAGTCCCGCTGATATATTTTCTGTTTTCAATAAACGGAAAATATCGTATCAACGAAAATTTTATTCATCAACTTTGAATATTAATATTATAATTTCCTGCTTATGCAATCAAAATATGGTGGAAATGTTTATTTTTTTTTTAATAATAATTTAAATCTATATGTGCTGTGTGTTGCTTGATTAGTTCGTCCATAAGACTAGCCACTTACCCTGAAAACTTTTAGTAAGATTGATACAATTAAATACGTAATAAACAATAAGAGAAATATCTTTCATCATATTAAACTTCTTGCCAAATTTTCTATCCATAAAATATGTTAATTACCAAAAGTTCATACTATCTGGAATGCTGAAGTCCTTGTACGAAACCTCTACACAAAACGGTCGTAACTCTGTAAAATTATATCTCACTCGACATATTTGCCTTATGTATGTGGAATTATCGTCGCTTCCTGACATAGAAATGTTAAAATAATAGTTAAATGGGATAAGAAGTAGGCACGAGCTTCCAGAACTCGAGCTCGACTAATGGACGTGCGCCTAGACTCTCGGCCCAAGTTGCTAGCTGCTGTTTGATATTCATTTAAATATATGTTGTTTGTATTATTTTTTGTTTCAAGTTAACGTGTGTATAGTGAAAATGTACTCATTGAATGCAAGAAATTTGGAATAGATTTTTATCGAAAGGACCAGTTCTGGGTAATAAATTTTAATTTTAACTGCATTACTGATAATAGGTATAATACTACCCTTAATATAACTTATTACAACAAGCTATTCAGTTTTGCTTTCAAGTTTGCTTTAAATACAAAATATGGCTTTGTTGTGTTGCTCACATATGTCTCCAAGGTTTCATATATTTCTATGCTATTCATCAAGTTACTTTAATATTCCCGACATTAAAACGTTGTAATCTAAGAATTTAATGTGGGAGTCGAGTCACGCTTCGGCTCGAATTGAGCTCGTATCGGCGAAGTACCCCCCCACAAGACCGGCGTGCAATAGAAGCATGCTATTGTGTTACGTACGGTAAGTTGGGGGGCCTGACGCCCATAATTTTCAAAAGACTCACTAACAATTACCCATAACATTATATTGCAATTTAATAGCCACTTTAAAGAACCCACCACGCTGTCATCTATGCCGTGTTCCACAACTTTATGGAGCCCTTCAAAAAATGGTTTTCAATGTACAAAGCGGAGAAGCGCAGTGTTCCGCGTTCGCTTCGCGTTCGAGGGCTCTCCACATCACTTTGTAGCGCCGCAGCCTTAAACCCCGCACTGGAATAACCGTGCTTACAATATAATCGGCTTCCATATTGACGACGAACTTTCACAAGAATTTTGTTACGCGAAATATAAAACAAAAACTATACTATCCTACTTCAATTGGCAATACATCGACTGTATAGTTTTAGTAATAAAATTAAAAATTGCATCGTACGTGTAAAATTTTTTATCAATTCGTTGATTTTTCTTATATTTAAATGAATGAATTATTTATTGTTTATTTGATATATTTTGAAAGTTACAACTATAAATTAGCTACAGGAGACGACCTTATCGCTGACTTGGATCTTTGCCATGCGATAAATATTACAGAATACTAGTAAATATCTACTGAATACATAAAATTAATAAATACAAATGTTCATGCCGTACTTTGAAAGATTAAATAATTTGCTTGAACCAAAAACCCTACGTGCCTCGTGAAATGAGAGCCACACGCTACCCTCAACACCAAGGGAGCAAGGGAGCGGTAATGTGTTCCGCAGACGAGTTTCCAACGAAACTTACTTTTGTGACACCTGGCTTTATATTTGGGACTTATTAAGAAAACTTTGGAATGTTCGTAGAAATGGGCCCATCCACTTAAAAATTTTGGTCCTTAAAATATTCAATGAATTCTTCAGAGATGAAAATGTATATGCTGAAAAATTGTAATACATCATTTTGTTCTATCATTAATAGTTTACGCAGCGCACGCGATTGAATTAAGTTTTTTGTTTATTTTTCAACACCTTGGGATTGATTATTCAAGTCTTAGTGAGCGCCCCTAATTTTTTTGAAAATGAAACATAGCTTATGTCACTCGGGAATAGTGTAGCTTGCCAACGGTGAAATGTTTTTTTAAATCGGTCCAGTAGTTTCGGAGCCTATTTATTTCAAACAAACAAACCAAAAATCAAATCTTTCCTGTTTATTATATTAGCATAGATAGACGATAGAGTATAAACGATAAGAATTTATAAATAATCTTTGCTCATCTACTGTAACTGTGCAACTTATGCTTGAATAGCCGTAAACTCAAACCAATAAATCCTTAGAATTGAATGTAATTCAATTTATTGACTTCTGCATGAACGTAACCGTATACGGGTTGTTAAACTAATACAATGTTACAGCATTCTGTCATATAATTTCCTACATCAAATTAATCTTCAATAATATGTGTTGCTATATCTACACTAATATTATAAAGAGGAAAACTTTGTTTGTTTGGTTGTAATGAATAGGCTCAAAAACTACTGGACCGATTTTAAAAATTCTTTCACCATTCGAAAGCTACATTATCCACGAGTAACATAGGCTATATTTTATTTTGAAAAAAAATAGGGTTCCGTAAGATATTTTCGATTAACTGAAAAAAATCAACCAATGAAGTTACTTATTTTGCGTACGCTGCCTAAACTACAAAAGATAGAACCATAAAATTTTAGAATTAATTGTAGATCTTATAAATATCTACAAAAAAGTCCGCGACACACCATACCTATCTATGTCGAGTGAGGCACAACAACCACATTTTTATTTAAAAATCTTGAATTTTTTTGGACTACATTTAAACGCGTTTATTTTACTCGCGCTATTAATCCTTATCAAAATAAATTATTTCATCAATAAGTACAGTTTATGTTGATAATATTAGGTCTTTGATTGATTATAATTGGACGTTTAGTTTTGAAGTTGTGGTGAAATTAAAATATTACGATTTCTGCTGCACGGCCCGTTGTGAAGTGGGCGTCGATAAACTGTTTTCGCGTGAAAGAGCACCTTACAAACATCCATATATTCATCTATACCTAAAAAATTTAACGTTTATAATCTTAGCAGGATCTGGCTATAGATGTACCACGGGCGAAGCCGGGGCGGACCGCTAGTTTGCAAATAAAGTGAATTAATTTAATGAATTTTAGCGCTAGAGTACCCAAAGGGTATCTAGAGAGCGAAATGAGAGACAGATGTAATAAAGCTTGAATACCTTTCTATCCCTAATTTTATTTATAGAAGCAATTTAATGCGTTAAGGGAAATTACAGAGAATAATGTTGATGGACAATGCGCATAATTAAAAACTATATCCTTTCGATATATGTTTACGTTTTATGACGAATTGCGTCAAATAATATGGATTTAGAGCTTCATAGAAGTGGATCCCATTGTTATTTTGTATTTTTAGAAATTATGCAAAAGTATACTAGTATTTTTTTAACATAACATACACAGGAAACATGCGTAGAAAGATTAGAATAAGCTGTGTACAGGCATGGTCTGGATGATTAGCTAGATTTAAATCTATGCATTCTTTTCCCTTTTTGGTATTCAACAATATTTCTACGTTCTTGTTCCTAATCAATTCAAATTTAATGTTTGTTTTTGTTGTGCTGTTTATTTATTCCTTAACAAATTTGAAAAGATTCAATAACATTGCGTGATTGAGAAATACATAAATTCAATGAGCTCAAATGCCTTCCCATTTCAAATATCAGTAGTTATATAATGGCCGATGCTAAAACATTTAAAGGCTTAATTGAATAGAAGTCTAAGGTGGTCATTGCTCTAATGGACGTCATCTCAGCTGGAATCTGAATGGCTGAAGGTTGACGGGCGAGGCAGACGCTCGTTAAGATGAAATGTAGCGAATTTAGCGGTTTTAATTAAAGATACGTTTCGTGGAAGCTTTCCGTTACTCTGACAGTAAGTGAATGTTGGTTTATTGTGAATTAAATTAGTTAATTAGTAGTGCTAAAGTAGTAATAATTAGTTGTGCTGTAACATCCATCAACTTATCGAAGGTAACAACCTCATTTTAAGCATGAAAGTATTTGAAATTACTATACTAGTAATAACTAAAAGTATACTGTAATACCTTGAAGTTTTGTTGACGATATTCTTGACTGATTCACAATGCTTTTCGTTTATGTATTAAATGATAGTATTCATAGATTAAATCAATGTAAGCAGATCATAGTACCAATTGCATTACTCACTTTTATATTATTCAATGGTTTTAAGTGTATGCTTTCGTGTAGATCTCAGATAACATCTGACAACTACAAACAAGAAACATTTTTGTGCACATGTCTTCAAGTTTACACAATAATCAGTGCTCCAGGTGCTGCATAATCGCTACTTTCACACAAACACAACGTATGCATTTGGGGGCTTGAGAACGTGCGGTTGTAAAGCCATTACTTCCCTTGAAGATTGTAATAGCAGCATAAGGAAGAATTCATGACACTATACAAGAAATCGTCATACATTCGTCTGTAGGCGCGAATGTCAAGAGATGCTTCGTTAGTGTTTGTTTTCGTAACATTTTGCGAGCTTCTTTGTTCCTTGCTGCTCTCAAACCTCGCAGTATTTAGGTCTCACACTTCGTTGTTATACCAGAATTTTAATGTGCGATGTGTTTGTTGCGCCCGAGGCATTATAAGAGCTCTAATGATAAAGAGTATTCTCCAAGAGTCGATAATAGCACGCTATATTGCAGTGTTACAAGAAAATGTTGTTCTCTTGTATAGGCGTAGGTCCATGACGAACTGTATTTTTGAATTATTATTTTATTTGTGTTTTTTGACCGTTTCTAGGTATGGGACTATGTATATATATATTTCTTCGGCACGCCCGTTTCACAACACAAACCGCGGACGGATTTTGTCAGATGCGGTGTCGTTGTAATCTTCAGAATTTAGCTATAGAGTATGCATAAAATAACTTAGGTGATTTTTGCCATTTGATTTATTTATTTATATGTTTAAAAAAAAACTCGATCATCTTTTGCTAAGATTGTATCGTAGGTCAGCAAGTGGTCAGGCGTCGGTATCGTAAAAGACGTAGTTTCGAATCCCACATCATGAAAGTTTTTCAAATCTTATTTTCTGTTTTATAATCAGCACTACATTGCTCCTTTCGGTCTATTCTCACATGAAAAGTGAACCAGTTCTTCAGCATAATTCAATTGTTGTTCATTACAGTGCGACGAGGCCAGAGTCGGTTTGCATATAAATGTGAGTTAGTCGCTCGTTCGCTTCAGATATTGCGACCTCAATACTGAGCGCCAACACGAAGCGCGCATCCGTATAACATTTTTAATAAAATGTTCTCAGTGAGATTAAATTCTGTTAGTTGATGATGCTCAAACACATGTGATCGGAAGCCAGGCTTAGCTTGTTTCACACCTTAGTCTGTGGCAATTAAATATATAACATAAAAAGCGGTAAGGTTATATTCTGCTGTTTAGGCGTTTAGGAGGAATAGAGGGAAAATTTATTGATAATCTATTTTAATCATATATGATAAACATTTGATCAGAGGGAACCTGTGTAGATTTATTTAACACTTTCACCCAAAAATGCGAATTGTGAACTTTAATTTTGTTTTAACAATCATTTTATTATAATAGACTTGCGATCTTTATTGCAGGAACCATGAAATATATTTAAAGCTATGTTATAAGCTGTCCTTATGAATATAAGCTGTTAAACACACGGCTGCCGGCCGGTGTGCACAATATTCGCTCTCGAGACAGTGCAGTCGGCAGTTTGCGATCCTCAGCATAAGCACTTGTACTAACAAATTTTAATAATAGAGGCTTTCCAAGTATCAGGAATAAGTTTGCTATTTTTATAAGTTTTAATGAGTACCATTTACGGCTTAACTCTGCAGACTAGCATTGTATGACATTGAGTTTAATTGAACATTATTTAAGCTGAACTTCTTTTTTTCATTGGTTTAGCCCTGGTCGTTGATTTAAATAGTGTTTTATATTGTTAGCAGGAAAGCGGACACGCAGTGCCGGTATTAGTGGTGGTCGCGCTCTCCGGGGTCAAGGTATGCGACCCCGAAGACCAGGTCAGTGGCTGTTCTATAATATTGTCCTTTCGTAAATCAGCCTTCTGGCAATATAAATATGCATGAACTCTATGAAACTTAGAAATTGCATTTTGCTCCTTTAAATCCAAATGCCATTGTACCAGCAAATAAAGCGTTGTATGCGCACAGAGCGTGCGCATGTCGCATGCGCTGCGGCGCATCTCGTACGCGACGTGTGAGGCGGCGCGCGCGCTGTTCGCGTTCGTGGCGCGCGAGCCGCGCTCCGAGCCCGCGCACCAGTACTGCCACGCGTTCGAGACCGACTCGCCCGACCAGGTGAGTCAGAGATGCACACGCACACACACATGCGCACGAACACACAACATAAAAATAACCTACATGTTGATGATATATGATTGATTTGGTAAACGACACAAGCTACACAGTTAAGTATTCTCGTACAGACTCGACCATACATAAACAATGTAATATATTTTTTGCCCTTACCCTCAGGCGAATCATCAGCTCGGTTGCCAGCACTAACATTAAAAAATATATATATATAAAAATACATTACAAATACGTTACACAGTCTGGTTCAAAAACGTTTTAATGTTATCGTTTCAGCGGGGCGTTTAAGGCAACCTTAAATATCAATAGATTTTTTTATAATACTTATTCAAAAAATAAAACAACTGTTTGGTTGAATTGACTGAATTCTGAACACTGATTGTGTACAATTTATTGCGGTTATTAGACATAACATATTTAATGTTATTTAATAAGAAAGTTTCCGTGCACAAAATTGTTAAATAAACAGTGCCTTATGCAGTGTTCATAAAAACCTTAAGATATTGCGAATTCAAAATGGAATAGATCCTTGAAAACGAAACGCTATTAAAAGCTTCGATAGGAATCTGTGTCGGATCTTGTACCCGGAAAGGCACTCTGACGTATTGCCGCGATATTGCCGGACCACTCCATCCAGTTGGTTATTGCTCGTCCGCAAGATATGGCATTTGGCGGGCTTTTGATAATAGGAAGTACCATTCATAACTGCAATAATGTAGATTGAAAACATTTACCTAGTAAAAATTGTATACGCAGAATTGAAATTTGCAATTACTCAAGTCCAATTTATAATTTGTAACATCCTGCCCGCCATGGGTTCTGAATATATGTTAAATTATTTACATATATTTAAGACGTATGTTTAATTTATCCTTTTCCTCGCATTATTAGCGACATCAATCCTTACCTTATTCTTTAACCCTTAAAAGCGGGAAACGCGGCTCTCTATCTCAACCTCTTTGCCAATGTTCATGGATAGGGCTTACCATCAGGCGTAAAAAAACTAAAAATAATAAACAGCCAACCTCTTTTCATTTAGTCCACATAGTTTTGTCCTACTTTTCGTTGCACTTGTGGTGAATTCCATGCGAAATTCCTGCTATGTCCAGTTCGCTGAATATAAGCACTCAATACTTATTTATCAACCAAAAATGTCCAACTTCAAAAATATTATAAAAAGGTAAGCTATAAACGTGAATTTCAATTAACTGCATTTAGCCAATCCATGATTTTCCCCTCTTTAGTTAAGCTTCTCCTGAACCTAAACTTGATTCAATATATACTTGATGTGATAATTTTCTTATAAACTATGGAAAGGTTAACTCTTTATGGCATAATAATCCAATAGAATTTTCAATTTAAAAAATTAAATAGCCGTCAACTTGACACATTGAAGGTAGCCATCACGAAAATCGTGATAAACAGTATGTGTGTCAGTGCGCAGCTGTGGCCTTGCTAAGGCTACATTCCAATAAATGAACAGCTACACGGCGTGCTTAAATAATCCCACACGAATATGTATTTAATAGGTTCAAGCGTGTTTATAACTAACTATTTTTTAACTATCGTCATCAATTTCTCTCGTCGTCGTCTTGTAAGATGTTTACAAGTTACCTAAAAAATTACCTGTAAAATTACAAACCCTCTCAAAGCAAGTGAACCCATTTTGTTCTCAAATGCAATTAAATCCAGCCTAATTTCATAAAACGCGAATTTAGTCAAAGAGATGGGTGAACTGCAGAGCCACGAGGATGTAGGTGCTCATGAGGTTGAGGAAGACGACCGAGAGGCGCACGTCGATGGCGTACAGCCGCCACACGGTGAACTCGAACGGCCGCAGCTCCAGGAACTTCACCACGTCCATGATCTTATCTCGCAATGTATCATCTGAAAATTATGCGAAAGCATTCAAATAGCTTTTGGTTCTTTCCCTTCTAGCGAATCATTTCATTTTACTGTACAAAAAGTTCAACAACAAACATCTATTTTGGCTTATTTTATGCAATTTTTTAGTAGACGAATTGACTGGACATAATTATCAAAATTGGCTCCATCCTCTTGCTAATATTTTGATTAGTATTGTAATTTATAATGTACATACCTTCGGAGTTTCGATATGTTTCGATTAGAGTATTTTTAAGTTTATTAACTTCATTCTTTGTGAGTTCTAACAAAATACAAGGTTGTAGAAATAACATAATGAAGGAGGACGCTTCGATCACCATGTAAAGATTTACCTGAAAATGTGGACATAAAAAGTACAGTAAAGTCATATTTATGGAAAATAACATATCAATAAATGCAACTTCCATTGCATTTTTGGAGTAATTTTACCACTTTATTAACTTGATTATTTGGTCTACTATTTACCGCTCTGTTATCGTTGAACGTAATTCCAATTGTTAACATCAAAACATAGTACATTGCAAAAGTGACGTCACGAAAATTCTGTAACAAATTATAACATCTCTTTGGAGTTAGGATACAAGAAGTAGTTAGCAGATAGTATAATGATAAATAATGTGCAATTCATTCAAGCCTCTCCTTCGCAAGTTGTAAATTCAGATTAAATCATCATCATCAGCCCATACATGTTTCCACTGCTGGGACACAGGTCTCCTATAAGGGTTCAGGCCAAATGTCGTCACTTTTGATTCTTGGACATGCCGGTTTCCTCACGACGTTTTCCTTCACCGTTTTAAGCAGTGGTGATGTTATCCATATGTGCAGATAAATTGAAAAATCAATTTATTTCCTGCACGCTCGCCAGGTCTCGCACCCCGACTTATCGATTTTGAAGTCCGAGGTTCTCACCACTGAGCCACCACTGCTTTTCAATTTCAGATGAAATGCCAGTCTACAATTTTCTTGTGTTCGATTTTAAGCAAAACTATACTGTTTAAAAGTTTTGAATTCTAAAAGACCTAATCTGTTTACCATCATCCTGAAAATCAGTCCAGTTGCATTCAAATTTTCCAATAGACTCTGGTATATTTGAGCATGTTCATTGATCGTCGCAATTTTGTCAGTTACACTGCAGCGGTTACCAATGATTTTTGTTTCAAAGGACAAACGGAGACTTTTCATTCCATTATATGTCAGCTGGAATGGTATGGATCTGCTCAGATTGTTTAACAACTGACCCATCTTATACATACTCCAAAATACACATACTGTTTTGTAGTGTTCCGCAAGCACCATCTTACGTACTTTCATATGTTCTAGAGACGCTTGTAAGTAGAATAGTTTTCCCATTAGTAAAATGATAAATCCATACAAAATTATGAAATCTGTTTTGCGCTTTTTTGCCGTTCCTATCCTGGTTTCCAATAGTAAAGACAATCGTATAAAACTATGTAAATCTTCTTTCCCAGTAAAAAATGACGCCAACGAACACAGTAAATAATCAACAAGAAGTCCAATTATTATGTAGAAATAATAAATGTTTTGTGCATGAGCATATAATGTAAATCCATAGAAATAGAACATACAAATGGATATACAGTACATTCTTGATACGTAGTTCAAGTACCATTTTCCAAATATATTCGAATAGTATCCAAGGGCACATTCAATTGCGAAAAAACAGTTTATAGCTATCGCAAGGAAACGATTCATTGTGAAAACTTTCAAAAGACCCAAATATCTATAATAAGGGATGTGTTTCGAGTTCAATATTGCATTTTACTTTAACGTTAGAGTGAGCTAGTTATTAACATCGACTTATCTACGTGTGTAATATTGTTAATATGAAAGTTGTGTTCGTGATATTACAAAAGCGATATCATCAAGTTAATGTAATTGGAAATCTACTCAATTCAATATATTGATGATAATTGATGTACAAGTATTTTTAATATTATTAATAACAAAAATTTTACTGTCACCAAAACGGATACACACATATATTATATTAGTTGTTTAAAAATACTAATGCAATGCAAAATTTATCAGTAAAAATGGGTCAAAGCCTCTGCTGCCGCTCTAAGCCAAGGCTGTAATATAGCACGCAGCGGCGAAACCCCACATACCATCTTATAATGTCTTCTTAAATCTGTAATTAATTTATGACTAAGCTTTATACATACGCCCCGTAATCTATAATGACAAAGGCAACTGTTTTGTAGCATGATTATTCATATTCAATTTGCATTCCTACGTAGTCTGTTATATAAACTCTGGTACTAAATTCACCATTTGAATAAAAGAACATAATATTGTCTTTATTTAAACAAATCACAAGGATTTTTGCCAAATTATTCTTAAAGCAACATAGTGTTTATTGTTGTTTTTTACGCTATTTAAATGAAAATGTGAAATCAACAGATTTTAGTAAATAGCGTATTTCTATTTCTAATCAATATACATACGCGTGTAATGTTCATGTTTGGGTGCCCTGTGTACAATGAATAGTTTTCCGGGGTGTTTACCAACGCTTTTCAAGATTTTGTGACTGCACACCATTTGTACCCTATTTTAATACATAAATCACTGATCACTGACTGTTTGACCTAAATCGCAGGATAATTTTTTTATCACTTAGATAACTGGGCGTTTGTATATTGTTCATTATAGGCCACAAAAACTAGTGGGCCGCTATTTTGCATAAAGTGACGTTACCAAAGGTCACAATTCAATTTGCATTCATAACCAGTGTGACCTATGCGTCTTTGTGATTCAGAGAAAAAAGAGAGGTATTTGATAATTATCATTTGAAATAACTATAACACTTTTAAGACGTGTTTATTATAAATAATTATTAATACAACAATATCATAAAGTGTACAGTGTCGAATAAAACCCTCTTAAAGAAATTACAAGGCGGATATAAATTATTTGAATAAATGACTCTGTGACTAAAATGACTGATGTATATCCCAAATAACAACTGTATTTAATCAAAGAGATGAGTGAACTGCAGAGCCACGAGGATGTAGGTGCTCATGAGGTTGAGGAAGACGAGCGAGAGGCGCACGTCGATGGCGTACAGCCGCCACACGGTGAACTCGAACGGCCGCAGCTCCAGGAACTTCACCACGTCCATGATTTTATCTCGTAATGTATCATCTGAAAATAATGGGAAACCAGCAAAAATAATGTTTCAAGTTTTTTTATAATTTCATAAGCTGAGAATAGAAATTCGTGAACACAATCTGCCTCTATGATCTATTAAGTTTTTATGCTTAGGATCTAATTGTTCCTGCAGTTTTACCGAGCAAAGAGATTTTTATGTCTGTTCTATTGTTTATAATGATACACACATACCTTCA
The DNA here is from genome assembly GCF_012273895.1 of Zerene cesonia. NCBI lineage: Eukaryota > Metazoa > Arthropoda > Insecta > Lepidoptera > Pieridae > Zerene > Zerene cesonia. Next base: position 3,795,370 of record NW_024045132.1, on the reverse strand, counting down.
GAGCTCCGATATGTTTCGATGAGAGTATTTTTCATTTTCTCAACTTCATTCTTAGTCAACTCCAACAGGATACAAGGCAGGAAAAATACAGTCATTAAGGACATAGTTTCGACCACCGTGTTAATATTTACCTTTAAATTTACATTCAAAATGGTATTTTAATAACAACATATTTTTTTTTGATTTCAACATAAATATAAATTAATTTGTTCATCAACTCGATTTCTTCGTAAAGCATTTACCTGCCTGTTTTTGTTGAACGTAATTCCAACTGTTATCATCAAAGCGTAGTACATTGAAAAAGTTAAGTCACGAAAATTCTGCAACAAATTCTTACAGCTCAGCTTAACATTAGGTAAGTAGTAAATATAATGATGGCACAAAATATAAATACTTAATTTAGGCAACTCCGAGTGCAATTGTAATTGCTGTTATAAATCGATTTTACCATTATTTTGAAAACCAGTCCAGTTGCATTCAAATTTTCCAGTAGAGCCAGGTATATATGGGCATGTTCATTGATCGTCGCAATCTTGTCAGTTGCGCTGCAGCTGTTACCAACTATTTTTGATTCAAAGGACAAACGGAGACTTTTGATTCCATTATATGTCAGCTGGAATGGTATGGATCTGCCTAGGCTGTTGAATAACTGGCCCATCTTGTACACACTCCAAAATAAACATACTGTTTTCAATTGCTCCATTTCAACCAACTCTGCGTCTATAACCTGCTTTAAAAATGACCATAGATAGTACATTTTTTCCATAATCAAGGCGATTAAACCATAAAAAATAATGAAATCTGTTCGGCGCATTTGCGATACTGCTATCCTGCTTTCCAATTGTAATGACATCCGTATGATCTTATGCAATTCTTGGTTTCCAGTGTAAAACGATGCAAATGAACAGAATAAATAATCGAAGAGGAACAGCATCATCGTGTAGAAATAATACATTTGCAGTCTCTGACCAAATATACTCGATCCGTAGATAGTGAAAAATATAATGAATATGCAGTACACCCGTGTTATACAGTTCAAGTACCATTTCCCGAATATATTCGAATAGTATCCGAGGGCACATTCAATTACATAGAAACAGTTTATGGCCGTCGCAAGGAAACGATTCATGATCGATCTTTATTCGAACAAATATCAGTATTGACGAAAGTTTTTCTAATTCAATATTTCTTTGCTTACTTTAACGTTAGGTTAACGCGGTACTGATATCGATTTAACTATGTGTGTGGTATTGTTAATAAGAAAGTCATAGCAATAATATTAAAGAGCGATAAAGATCGTATTTGCCTTAATGGTATTGGAAAATTTATTATATAAGTATAATGAATTAATTTTTTCTAAGTGAGAATTTTTTATAGACATTTAAATAATGTGAGGTAAAAAATAATAGTAAATAGTACCCTAGAGATAAGGGTCATTAATTTTGATATATAACGCCTAGCTGAGTGAGGAACTACATGGTTTTTTGTGTATTGGAGATAGCATATGCGAAGTCTTAACTGTTTCGGTTTCATATATCTAAGGTACACCTCACGCCATTTATTGAGATGATCGTCTCGGTCAATACGAAACATTATTTCAACGATTACAATATTTTATTCATGGAATGCGGCCTTTGTTTAATGTAATTTTTAGTTTTATAGCATTGAAATGCTTTACAATCTTAAATAAATTAATCTTATGTTTGTGGGGTCGCTACTCTTGTTTGCGACCGCCATCATGAAAAAAGGGCTGCAAGAAGGGCTCAACTAATTATCCTACAGAAACTTACAAGAAAAATTTTTTGTTGATCATTTTTTATCTTAAAATAGATAATAAAGAAGTTCCCAACATAAAAATTTTAATCTTCATACAATTTGATAATTGCTAAACTTTTCTAACTTTATATGTTAATACGTAAGAGGGTTAGATTGTTTCTAAAAGAAAATAAATTGTATTTTAGTAAAAAAAATGTAATAAAAATCCAATGTTCACAATTTTGATGACGTATGGTCTCTAAAATGTCCTACTTAAATTTTACGCGACGCGACTTTAGTCGAAGAGATGAGTGAACTGCAGGGCCACAAAGATGTAGGTGCTCATGAGGTTGAGGAAGGCGAGAGAGAGGCGCACGTCGATGGAGTAGAGCCGCCACACGGTGAACTCGACCGGCCGCAGCTCCAGGAACTTCACCACGTCCATGATCTTATCTCGCAATGTTTCATCTGAAAATTATGCGACAGCAGCTAGACTTTCAACCTTTCGTTTGCTATTTTGTATTGTTCGAAGTAAAATTTTCTTACCAAACAATTATCTATTGTTAGATGCAAGTTCTGGCTTAATGATTTTTTGGATGAGAAATTGGCTGTCATTTACTGTCAGAACTTGTATGGATATCGAATCCTATAAAACATCGCTTTGCTTTGAAACGCGGCGCATTCGCAGGGACAATCCCTTGGTGTTCGCTCGTTGTATATTCAATGTTCGATCCAACTACCTTCGCTTTGTGAGTACTTTATGTGACTGGCTGTGATTTGTTATGAACTGACTATATCAGTTAAGCAGTTGTGTACATTCTTATTACGAACAAATTGATATTTAAAATAGCTCCTTATGATTTCTAATATTTAATATGCTTCTATTATCTGACCTGATGTCTTGTATTGTCTATTCTTATTATATTGTTCTCCTAGTTTATGACGTACCTTCAGCAATTCGATGTGTTTCCATTAGTTTGTTTTTAATTTTGTCAACTTCGTTTTTTATTAATTCCAACAAGAAGCAGGGCAGAAAAAATGACAGTATGAAGCATAATGAGTCGACCATCAAATTTAATCTTATCTGAAAAAATAACAAGACATTATATACATAATAAATTAGTAATTTTCAACCTACTTCAAAAAAGGAGGAGATTGTCAATGCAATTATGTATTTTTTGAGTTTTTTACGATAGGGATTTCGATTGGATGAACCGATTTTAATATTTTTTTTAATTTCAAAAACAAAATTCAATACATCGTATTTATAGCTGTAATTCGATCCATTGCTTTACTATGATTTGGTACCAATGTTACCCGCATCGCCTTTTAAACTGAATTCTTTTACAACGTGACTTTGTAGCAAAAGGTTTACCTCTCTTTTATAGTTGAACGAGATTCCAATAATCACCCCCAAAATATAGTACATCGTAAATGTGAAGTCACGAAAATTCTGTAACAAATAATTACAGTATTTATATAAGATTTAAGAAATCATCATCAGCCCATATAAATGTTCCCACTGCGGGGACGCAGGCCTCCTATGAGGGTTCCGGCCATAATCCACCACGCTGGCCAAGTGCGGGTTGGCAAATGTGACATGTCATGTTTCCCTTCACCGTTTAAAGCAGTGGTGATGTTATCCACATGTGCAGATAAATTGAAAAATCTATTTATTTCCTGCACGCTCGCCCGCTCTCGAACCCCGACTTATCAATTTTGAAGTCCGAGGTTCTCACCACTGATCCACAACTGCTTAAGATAAGATTTAAGTACCAGGTTCCTAAAACAACTAGCTGACTCGTCAAACGTCCTCTGCTAGGACACCAATTTCACTTACTATACTTATATAAGAAATAGGTACTATTACCTAATATACGATATCTTTTATAAAAATTGTTCGAGTTGTTTCAGAAGATTCCGATTACAAACGAACATCTGTATCACGAGATTTTTAAGCATACATCTGAGAAATAACATAACTATTCATTACTCAATCGTCAGCAATTACTCTATCAATCGCAATTTCGGAAAGACCAAAATCGCTTACCATTAACCTGAAAGCCATTCCAATTTCATTCAAATTTTCCAAGAGACTCTTATATATATCGACATGTTCATTTATCGTTGCGATCTTGTCAGCTACGTGAATGTTTCCACCAAAGATTTTCTTTTCAAATGATAAACGGAGACTTTTCATTTCGTTAAAAGTCAGCTGGAATGGTATGGTTCTGCTCAAGCTGTTGATTAGTTGACCCACTTTATAGGCAGTCCAAAATCCATGAATTGTTTTCAAATATTCCCCAGGCACAGCCGCAAACGACAGAAAAGCCCATAGATAGTACGATTTTAGGATACTTATTCCAATGTAGGCATAGAATACTATGAAATCTGTTTTGCGTACTTTTGATACACCTATCTTTGTTTCCAATGACTGAGACAATCGCAAGAAGCTGCGTAAACCACGGTTTCCAAACATTGAAGCCAATGAGCATAGTAAATAATCCAAAAATAGCCCGACCATAAAACAAAAATAAAATGAGTTGTTTTGTGCGTAAGCAAATAACATAAATTCGTAGAAAAAGAAAATCAAAATCGATAAACAGTACACCCTTGCTATGTTATTCAGGTATGACTTCTCAAATAAATTCGAATAATATCCAAGAGCACATTCAATTACGCATATGCATGTTGCAGTTGTTGCAAAGAAACGAGTCATTATCAAAACTTTCAGCACACTTCGCTATATAGAATCAGAGAAATGTTTTAAATTGTTCAATGTCCCTTTTTTCCTTTACGTTAATGCTACCAAGTTACAGTCGTCGACTTAACAAATTGTCGATTTGAAACATAGTTACATTAACAACATAACAAAAGCGATAACGATCTATATCTAAATGGAGGTAGAAAATGTAATTACATGTCCACATAATTTATTAAATAACAAATTTCCGCCCGCGACTTCGCCTGGATAGTTAGGTGCAAAAGATACACAGTGCCAGAGTTTTCGCCTAATAGTCCCGTCTGTGGAATTTTCGGCATATTTTTTTACTCTATTTCCTTTATCGGGTCTTAAATTACTTCAGTACCAAATTTAATCAAAATCGGTTTAGTGGTTTAAGTTGAAAATAGAAAGACAGAGAGAGTTCCTTCGCTTCGTATTTTATTTATTATCATAGTGGATACGTCAGACGACTTTTATCGGAATATAAAAAAAAAAAATACAGCTTAACTTCGATTCAATCGGTAGAAGGTACACAATGGGTTGGAAATATTTTCTTTAAATATAAAAATAAAATATGCAATGATGACTCCCTGGAATTGTGCAGAATGGCCATAAATTCTGCTAAAAAGCGAAAGCTTTGGCTATATATGAACCGCTGGCAAAGGAGGGGCGGACCGTTAGTTTAAAATAATTTTCATTACATTTTTCTATTGTATTTAAAAAAAAACTCTACCTCATTGGGCGATAGAAGTTTTTGAACAATTAGACTTGAAACGTCACCATTACTTCAACCATCCATTCACATGTCCCTCATCTTGATGAATTATCGCAATTACATACCTCCAATTGCGACGTTAATGTCGGCATTCAATGTAAATTCGTAAGTTCATTAAATTCGAGAGGGTCATCAACCGAACCCGTCGCAGAAAACTTTAAAAAAAAAGTAAAAAATGCATACAGGTGCGCAAGCGCTTGTATTCTGCCTACTGAGGCTTTGGAACGGGTTATCGTGTCGAAGCTTGGAGGGCTCGAAGCGCTTCAGTAGCACTCGAGAGTTCGTCGAGTTAACACGTGTGTTGTGAAGTGGTTGTTCAAATTGTGCTTGGGCATGGGATTGCATTCGTGAGACGCCAACGTGGGAGCATTCGGATTGGTATGCGACTCTTTTATAACCAATGGGAGAAATTTCTCGTAAGATTTAGCTTTATAGAATCATTTGTGTTGCGCTTATTGTGTGAGTTTTCATTCCCAGGCTTCTCGATTACTTTTGCAAGTGTTATAAATATATAGCGCCCAAACAACCGGTTTGTTATGAATTAACAAACTTTCTTGTTGTAATCATGATGATTGATAATCATTATTACAACAAGAATCATCATCAGCCTTCATCACATCAACTAAAATATCAACCTAATGCATATCTTTATTATTTACATCTTGTTAATCATAAGTCAGTCACCATGATGGAGATGTAATTATGTCATTTAAAAATAAGAGCAATACTTTTTTATAAATTTAGGCACTACTTTTATTTCAAAGTCGTTATAATATCAACTGCAATGAGATCGAGATTTTTCTATATTAATTAGCTGTAACTCGTGGCGTCACTCACGTGGTAAATAGCCAATGTGCTAATTCAGACTATAATCCATCTCTGTACCAAATTTCATATAGATACGACACGCTGTTTTGCGTGAAACAGTATCAATCATCAACAACATCATATCATACTTACAAACTTTCGAGTTTATAATATCAGTAGGATAGTATATTGACAAACTTTAACGGGTGTAATATAAAATACCAAAGGGCTTAATTAATCTCGAGCAAATAAGATATTTCCCTTTTATATTTCAATCAATATCCTAGCGGCTAGCATCTATCCTAATTGTCAAATACCCCAATAACAGGGCAAGTATTTCATTATCATACTCGAAGCATATGTATCGAACTAGTTAACGGGTGGTCGCGCTAACAAAACATTTTACCTGATGTTTTAATTGTTGTTTCAAAGATTCCGTGTTTTGTTTTTTATACCCACCGTAATCGGCATTCTAGTACTGAATAGCTGGTCGCCATGTGTCTTGTATAGTTTTATGAATAGCAATTATAGCACCATTGTTGTATACGGTTTTTTTATTCATAACTATTTTAATAAAATAAAAGCAACATTGACAGACTGTAGGTTTTTCGAAAATGATTTTTTATGTGTGTGTGATGTGTTTATATAAGCTAACATTGTAAAGTGGAAAGATAGTCGTGTTTTTTATGTTTGTAATATTTTGTCGTGCTTCTGTATGTTTGTATTGATTACACACGAAACCTGCCAAGATACTTAAACTGATCAATTTCAAAAATTGTATCACTACTACAAAAGCTGCATCTTCACTGAGTGAAGATCAAAAATTATAAAAAATACGAGAATGTATTGATTAAATAACTAAGTAAAAATAAAACTTGAGCAATTCATTGATTCAACAAATTCATCAGCTATATAAGAATAGATTATTCCCTCTTTATTTGAAAGTAATTTTTGTCAGCTGTGTATTATAATATTAGCCTAATATATATCTACATAAAATGACCGAAATGTTTAATTTGTAACGCCGACTAAGTTAAAATTATATACAAGGTGCTAGCCCTAGATAATTAAGATTGTAATAAATGGTCAATATTTTAACTTATTTGTTTCAACGTATTCAGTCATACTATTAGCGTGGGCTGTTCTTCGCTTTGGATTCATACATTGTATTTCTATTCCATAACCACGCTTCGAAAATCGATTTTAAAATAAATCGTTTAAATTAGTTTACATTTTCACCTAGAATCGTAACGGTCTCATATTTACTTCCAAATTTAAAATCCGCATCCACGCAAATAAATATAATAACATATCATGGAAAGTTCTACAATAAAACGCTCATACACTTTCACACAAATAAGCGCGAAATCCACTCGCGAGTCGCCAATGACTTGTATTAAAAAAATATTTACCTGATATCTTAACGATTGTTTCACAAAAAAGTTTTGCGCCTTTGTTGCTCCGAGTTTTTATTAGCGTCTCGAGATAAACATGATGAAGTGCTTTTGTTACTTACGAAATAGGATTTAAAAAGTAATTACGAAGGCCCTTTAAAGATTTCCTCCAAAAGCGTTGGATTACGACGAAAAAACTTGTTTTATTTATTCTGGGGTACAGATAGCTGTTTGAATATTCACAGAGACAAGTGTCACTATTGCTATTTAGAAAAGGTAATAAACTACATTCCAACTAAAACAATAATCCTACTTCCTAGTTCCTACTAATATTATACATGCAAAAGTTTGTAAGGATAAAGGTGTGTGTTTGTTGCTCTTTCACGCAAGACAGCTGGCCAACTGTAATAACATACAGGCAACTTTTTATCCCGATATTCCTACGGGGTACGGACTTAGGCGGGTGAAACCGCGGTGCGCAGCTAATAACAACATAATATGACAGATTTCGTAATCTATGAGTGAAAATGTATATAGTAGATCTGTTTTCATAATGTGCATTTTCTTTTTATTCAAAAATAAAAAAATACCTATATCTGACATCCGTCTACTAATTATTCTATTTCAGCTTGCTTCTTAGACACATTCTTCTGAAAGTTACCAATGTAATTTTGAAAGAGAATATTATAGACATAATCTAGTTAAGTAGGTTTTTGACATATTTTTGAACAAAAAACTTTAAAATTTCATACACGCTATTATATGTTACGTTACCAATATCGTTTTTGATGACGCATTTAACATTACGTACAAGTTTAAATAATTGGTTAAAATAACGATAAATTACTAAAGTTTTATTAATATGCGGTTTGAAAGTAAACTGAAGCTCGCATTACAGTACGAAATACATATTTATTACATGAATTATTCAATGTGGAGCTATTGAATACGATATTATTTATTCAGTTATTTTATGAACATCGTGATTACGCCGGTACTTTGAATAAGTTTGAAAATGGTAATTCAATACGCAATATTGAACATTTTATCAGCACATTTAAACGATACCTGGCTGGGTATACTTATATATCTTCTGTGCAAGTGTTTGTCACTAAACTTTTCTAAATTTTAATGAATTTTTGTATGTTTTCAGTGGAATTTAAGAATAGTTTTAATTCACAATTGGTAACCTTGAGCTTATGTACTAATATAGATAGCAATTTCAGCATCCAAGTTTTGAATACTAGCTTAATTTGTGGTATTATCCGTTGATCTCGGTTAGAACAGTTACTTTAGTAATTTATATAATTACAAATGTACGCTTAACTTCATAAAATTTAAATAAATCCTACTAATATTATAAATGCGAAAGTTTGTAAGGATGTTTGTGTGTTTGTTGCTCTTTCACGCAAAAACTACTGAACCGATTGCAATGAAATTAGGTACGTAGATAACTGGAAAAACATAAAGGCAACTTTTTATCCCGACATTCCTACGGGATGCGGACTTACGCGGGTGAAATCGCGGGGCGCATCTAGTAGTTAATAAAAGTTTCACAACCCTTCAGTTAGGTGAAAAGCCATAGTTTTCCATTATCACCATACTACTACGATGTCGTACATTGCGTGTTACATCCTGCAGCGTCTGGCTCATTTCTAGTAATGGAGCTTTGTTCCCAACCGCAGCTGGCTTAATTATCGGTGCATTGTTCATCCAGATATTTTGATGTACAAGCTGTGATTAAAGAATAGTATTGCTGATAACAGATGTATTATGGAACATTTTATTGATCGATGTTTTATGTAACAATACGAGTATATAATATCTCTTTTTTGATAACAAATAAGAGTAGTAATTTGCATTGCTTTTTTGGAGAAATCATTACTTGATCTCAACAATATTTTTCTACACTCATATCATAAATAATATAAAGCGTATAAAATATGAAACATATAATCATAAACCGAATAAAAAAGAGGAATCTTTTGCATATTTGTATTTTTATGTTCGTAACGTTTTCACGCAAGATTTGAAAAAATCCTTCACCATTAAAAAGCTACAATTTCACTGAGTAACATAGGCTATATATGTACTAAGGGCAAAGCCGCGGCGAACAGCTAGTTTCATATAAACAAACAACTACACATAGTTAACTAAGCAGGTCTCGTCAATGTACTGTCCTTCCTTTGAATTAATATAGTACCTATAATTTATTAATAAATGGGTTTTTTTAAATTGAAGATGCTAAGAATAACTTTCGGTCATAAACCACATTCCACGATATAAATCGATTAAAACTAAAACGGTGCACATTACGATTCTTTAATGCATCGCATACAGATAAATCGTATTGATTTATTGCTTGTGTTTCACTTATCAGCTTCTTACTGGATATTTTAAAAGGATTTCATGTGATGGAGGACTTTTAGTTGAGCTACTGATTACTAAAGCTTATATTTATATGGAATGTGTATTTATGAAAAAGATAATTGACAAATCTTCGTATTATTGGTTAATGATCAGTGAATAGGTTTACAACAGTTTGTGGATATATTGCCATGTTGATATGAATGACTTGTAATCAGATTCAAAACGTCCAGGAAACTTAAAGCAACTCACATTGTGTGAGTTAACGGTTTCCTTCAAGACAGACTCATGCATCAGAGCGCTCAGAGTTATAAATGAATGAATTTACAATAGCAACGCTTTCGAATTAAGCATTAGCAACAACAACGCTGTTCAAACAATAACTTAGTATTTAAGTAACAACCTTTTTTTTTTTCAATTTACTTGCTAGGAGTTTTTTATTAAATAAATTGATATAAAAAGTGATATAATTTAACGCTCGTTTAGATCATCAACACCTACAATGTTAGAATTAAACGTTATTATATTATGGGTAAAAAATAGAGCTTGACCCAATACTTTGGCTTCTTTCTTGATGTACTAAATAGGGCATACATGACAACCATCTTGTGAGAAATTCGCTTCAGCCTGAGTCACTTGACCTAGTGTTTGACCACTCTGAAAGTTCAACGTTACTCTATGAATATGAATAGACCAGCTCTACTATAGTAAAGATGAAGCTATATTGAAAATAAATGGCCAATCAAACTAAAGCAAACCAAAAAGTTCCTTCTTTGCAAAGTTCGTTGAAGTCCAAGAAGTGTGCGTTACGGTATAATTTTTTATACGGCATACATCACTATATGTAATAAGTTTATTGAGGTATTTACTAATTATGAATTGTGATAAAAAAATAGTCATTTATTAATAAATGTGGTTGAAATAAAACATAAAAATAAGGTGCAGAAACCTATTTTATATTTGCTGCACAAAGCGATAATTAAAGATTTTTCAAACTTTTTTGAGATAATAAGTTTACATTAGCCGTTTGAATTTTTTGTTAACAATTAGATGACACGTCGCCTTTTATTCCTTCACGGTATATGATTCGAGAATTAGAAGCTAATTAAGCGTAAACCAGGCGTTTGCGTGAGAAGACGAGCCACTTCGGGGAATCAGACGCGTTTTAAATTGTAACAATACGCCGACATATTGTGTTACACATTTGCTATCTAGATTCCACTGTTTTCTTGGAAAGCGTAGACAAAAACCTAAAACATCATTTTCACTTTTAAATTATTGAAATATTTATAAATGGGAGATGTATAAAATTGAAAAAAAAAACACGAAACTCGAACCCGCGTCTATTTGCAAAACCGCAAAACATAAAATAAATTGCTATAGGTTGCTATTGTATATCTTAGGTTTTGAACTTTATATATTATGTTATATGAAACGTGTGATGTATAAAAAAAATCCTGAAATACATTTAAACGCACGACCGAAAAATATAAGAGAACATTTAAAATACCCGTAACTATTACGTAAGCGGATATTACGTAATAATAACAAAGTCCCGTATTACTTTAATTTGTAAATAACTAAACGTGAAATCAATTCCGTATGTGCAGGAAGACATCAATAAAGCACGCGCCCGCATCGGATCAAAGCGTTGTAAAAATAAATTTTATTACATAGTAAAATATCCTTTAGTTAGGCGTATGTACGTGACGTTAAACGCGCTGGTAACGCGCTGTTTTTATGAATGAATAAAATATCAATGATATTTTAGAGCATTTTAATTGTAAAAAAGTAAATTCTAAAGTGCGTGTTATAATTGGCAGATTAAATAACATTGTCATCTTGGTCAAGTTCTAGAGAAAAGCTATGTCACTCTCACGAAAGCCAATGTTTAGCACCTTTTCCTTCTGCTATATTGCTATATGCTATATATATGATAAATGCTCAACATCAAAATACAGAATTACAAATTGTAATCACGACGCAATAATCGCTTCATTTCATTGTACAAACTACAAATAGCTAACCTTTTTCACTAAATTTTAAGTCACAGATCGAATGCATGTGTGACGTATTTTTCATCGAAAAGTAGAATCCTTTCATCGAAACTCTCCAAGTTTCGTTAAATCAAGTCTCACATTGGTTGTAAAACATACTGAAATGCATTAATTTAAAATAAAACAATATTAACATTCATAAATAGAAAACAGCTGAGTGTGAACCGAGCCTACAGCTCTCGTAATATTGAATGTTACGATTGCTTGTTTTGAGAGGATGTTCCGAGACAATTTGATGAGTTTATTGGGCAGTTAAACTTTAGAGGACATTAGACACATTCTTTTGTAAAGTTCCTGCGACGCTCTGTATAACCGTAGTTATTTAGAATAGAGAGGGCACAAGAATGTTTAAGGCATAAATACCTAATTATTTTCAAAGAGCATCATTACAGATAAAAGTTAATAATAATATGTATTAAAATGATTCATGTGTTAATGGTTGAGTTTGACTCATGTATGTAAACTTTAGCCAACACGTTAATATGTAACAAATATTTATATGACCAATAACGAGAACAGTTGCAAAATGGTTTAGGTTTAGTAATAGGCAATTATGACTTAAAATAATTAATTATCTTTGTTTCTAATACGTTGTCTGACGCTCATGGGCAATTTTGTTTAATGTAACTTAATAAATATTTTAAAATGTACTTAAATTGCTCTGTATATTTGTTAGTTCTTATATAAAAGTTAATATGAGGCTTAAATTAATTTGTGTGTATATATCCCCAATAATCAAAAACGAAAAAACATCAATGTTATTCAAATATTATTTTCATCACACGGCTGACAAATATCGAGTAGTTCTCACAAATGATGTAGTAGTTAAGTTGGTTGTTCACATCCTGTTGGCTTTAGGGTTCCGCCGAAACCCAAAATACACGTAACATAAAAATTATTTATTTTCTATAGACAGGCAGGAAGCCGATGTGTTTACGAGTCGGCCACACGCCACACATTGTTAGCGTGCATGAAATTATATATTCCGTGGAATTCTGTGGCCATGTTTGTCTAAAACTGAGTTGTAAATTCATTGTATTCCTTTTACAGCGCTATGGTACCAATGATATAAAATCTTTTGACTATCTTTAGAGTTAAGAAAAACAATATAATAGCTCGAACTTTAAATAATTTGTAAGCGTAAACATGTAAATTAAACATAGCGATACAAAACAAATGAAACGTGAGATCACGAAGTTCAGAGGTCATTCTTCGAGCCAATACCTACCCCTCTCAATAGTTTTTATTATCGTCCCATCTCCACGCGATTCTATAAAATGTTCTCCAATACACGGGTAAGAAAATTGAATTGTATGAAAAGCGATATACAATAAAAGCGTAATTCCGTCGGTTGGCCCCGCGCCCCGGCGCCCCGCGCCCCGCGCCCTGCTGCCAGAGTTTCATTTACATTTTATTCGCCGATACTCCGTGACACGCATTTCTACATATTGTATAATACGAGTTGTTTGCGATACTGTTTGTTCTTATAGTTAAAAATCCCGTAAAACGGGAGAAGATTCTGTAGAGGAAGCAGAGGTTAGAAATTTACGACTTTTATTAAGTCAAGGGGACTCTTATACCTATTTTGGTAGCTGTAAATCCGACAAAATTCTTTTAAAACTCTAGTTTTAAAACGTTTAATATTAATTAAAAAAAAACACAAGGTTCTGTGGCAAAATTGAATGTAAATAAAATTATTTGTTTCTTTATTTATTTAAATAAAGGCTTACCAACTAGATACATAATTTCTTGTTAAAACTATTAAAACATTAAAATATACATCAACACATTATATTAAAACTACAGATAATTAATATAATACTAGGTAAAACTCTAAGTATTTATAGTATTATTAGTTTTCAGTCCTTTTTCTTTCTATTTAATCTTAAACATTTTTCACTTTAATCTTTTATCAAAGCTTATATTTTCTTTACTCATATCTGTTGCGGTGTTGTTTTCTGTTGAATTCCAGTAAATATTATGTAATATGTCTAGCGAGTGTGTCATGGTTAGTTTGCGGTTCGACAGATTCCACAAAATAGTTCTATGTTAACCGCTACTTGGAGAAAACCGTGTTTAAAGCGTTAGAGAAAAGTTGAAAAGTTAAAATATATTGAATATATAATATATAATATATAATATTAATTAAGTATTGTTGAAATGTGGTCATTAACAGAAACTTTAATCTACTATATTATCCGATTATACTGAATACAGAGAAGAAAATAAAATAATAAGGAGACGACGAGCACAAGCGCCACAGGATGACAAAATAAAACTAAAGCTTTCGTTCAGAAATTACCACTGTATACGTATTTGATAATAATTATTTAAAAATATATAAATACGCACAATTTGATGTAGCAGGTTTTTTAGGTACAATGAAGATACAATTACATACATTTAATTTTTTTGTGTTTCATTTTTAATATTTACATGCTTCTTGCACATTTAAAATGCTTTCTTAGACTCGATTTTTAATCATTTTAAACGGACGAATATAAATTTAACTTTGTGTATTTATCAAGCGATGACAATATAGTGAGTTTATTTAATTATCCTGGTTAAGATCGCCATTACCTACTGTAATTCATTTCTTTCCTTACGTCTTTGCTTACGTGTGCTCTATGCACATAAAAGCAAGTGAGACCATTTAATTAATTCTATCATTAAAGTATATTATTTTTAGTTTTTCTGAACGATATTTATTTATTCTATAAATGTCTACATTTATGTTCGCAATATGCAATACCTTTAGTTCGTAAATATTATGTTATTAAACGAGTTATAAAATACGATCAAGATGTTAATAACTAAAATAGGATCGGCTCAAAGTAGTTTATGAGATAATCACAGGAAAGTGACCGAAGTAAATATTGATTTATTTGCAACCGTACAATGTAATAGCTGGGATCAACGTGGAAGCAGATTGTATCTTACCTTGCAATTTAATATAACTGGGCAGCGTATAATCAATGAAAATGCAGCTTTGTATTTTGCGTAATATCGATACAATGAATTTGTCATTGTCCTGCTATGTTAAAAACGAAATAAATAATAAGAAAACACATCAATATGGCCCGATGATAGGTTCGCAAATACATATATATACGGTAATTTGATTTTGCAAAGTTCAACTTCTTACATATCTAGTCAACAATAAGCACAAACTTTTATATTCCTATATTGTGCTAGTTTTTTGTACCCGCAGAGTGAAAAGCGATAATGAGAGGCTCTCACAATTAATGATACCGTTTTATTGTTCTTTTAATAGCTGTAAATTCACGCTGACGGATTCGGAGGCATTTAGTGAAATCCTGAGCGTTCGTCGTAGCATCACGTCTGAATTTAATGTTTGAGCGATACTATCTAGCTCGTGCCTTTTGGATGTATTTTAAAACTAATCAAATGTTATTACCATATTTGTTAGTTGTGGATTTTAAGTTTCTTTCAAGTGAAAATAATACCAATCACGTTTTGTTAACAATGCTTTGTTAGATTTTATATTATTCTAAATTTATTACATTTTGATTTTTCTATCTACTGTATATTTTTAATAGTCGTATTTAATAGTCGATTTCAATTAATATTTATAAATTCTGTCTTATAATTATCAATCGAATTTATAAGTTAACATATTTTTAAAACGAATTGTCTTCGATAAAACTCTTAACAGACTTATATTTGCGGCTCCAAAGTTAATTTCCCATACACTAAACGTTTGTTCTATAAATTTAAAACAGCAGTACGTATGTAGATGTAATCTAACGTTTCAGTTAAATCGATATCTGCGGTAAGCTCGTGGAGACTTTATCTCAGCCCACGACATTGGCAGCGGATATTTATGCTTAGAGGCGTTCTCTTCAATTGATGCGAGTGCACAGGTCTATCCCTTAAGACACGTTTGAAGTTTACGTGGCTCGCTTGAAAGGCACGTCTATACGGAACACTAAAAACTGTAATGCAGTTATTGTACCCATATATTTTTCTTTAACGGACAGTGAACACTAATTCTGGTACACGTGCATTAGATTTATCTCTTAAGACAACGTATCTCGTGTAAATTATTACCAGTTTTGACGAGAACACAATATATATATCATGCATTCTAAAAAGTTATTTATATTTTCAGGCGGAGGAGTTAAACGCGTTGGTAGGAGATGCGTTCCGCATGGCGTTCGCCTCGCAACTGCAGCCCTCCGCTCCGCTATGGGTATGTCATTTATTTAAAACTACCCACTAACTTTGTAAGTGTAACAGGTATAAGGTATAATATAATGAAACCTTTGAGTTAATTTGTTCCAATTTTATTATGTGGTAATCCACAAAAAAAGTCCAATGTTCAAAGTCCTAATGGATTTTAGTTCATATAATAGTATGAGTATAAACTGATCGAGGTTCAAATTTTTAATTTAAACTAAGGTCAAAGGTCAAAAGCAAGTTATGACCCTTCGCTTCGTCCGTTTTGTCTTGAACTTGACTTTATATACCAAAATCTTACCTTATTTACAAATACTTTGTATAAGGTTTAGTTTTTATTTTTGTACACTTAAGCATTATTAAGAAACAAATTATTTATAAAAATAAATCTTCTACTTAAACCACGCTATATATTGGTGAAATCAAAATGAAAATCGGTGCAGTAGTTTAGTAGGTTAGTTTTGAGTTCATTGTGAACAGATAGGCAGACAGACAAACAGGGTGGAGGACGTTTTTTATAAGATTTTATATTGAATTATTAAAAAAAAATGCGTCGTAATATTTCGAAAAAAGAATGTTTATGTTATAGTTATATTATGTCCACTTTTGTCTCTCTCATTTTCTGACTTTTATCGTCCATTATAAAAAAAATCTTGCATACATCTCTTAAGCTATCTACAAACATTTGTACATTATTGTAACATTTGCATTGGATATTAGTTGCTATGAACTACATCACTATTCTCCTCCTATCTAACAACCTACATAAAAACCGCTGTAATTTATGACAAAAAAAATAAATAATATGAGCTATTTCATCGCCAGCTACCGTAAATGATAGTTTAATGATGACACAGTGTTATTTAATAGATGGTCTGCTATCATGTACTAATATTGGCTTACAACGCTCGCTCTGTAATCATTTTGGGTCTTTCGATTTTAATAGCATGTTATATGTGCGCCTATATCAACACGAGTTTTTTTTATAATTTGTATTTGTTTGTGAAGGAGTTTCTATTACGGTTGCCGTTGTTGACTTTAAATTTCAGATGTATATAATTTTAAACAATGTAATTGAAGCATTCTTGACTGTAATATACACTATTTTAAAGGTGCAATACCGTATGTAAGAGAGAGAGAGAGAAGGTAAGGAGTAGATTGGAAAAGTCCATTTGACTATTATTGACATTCTAGCACTATGAAATTCGTGTAATTTAAATCGTATTTCGTAGAGTTTAATAAAAAGGTAATACTTTATTTTTACCTACGTTATAAAACGACTAATGATATGTACAGTCGAAACTCACCCTATTATTGGTATTTTCAAAATTATGCCACAAATTATAATATCGTTCCTATCCGTGGTACATGTAATAATTCAATCGAAGCGTTATATTTTGAGGTTTTTTAACTGGATTCTTTCAATTTTTTGCGTGGGTTTGAATCCGTCACGATGTACGTGGGTTGAATTGATTTACATAACGGTTGTTCGGGTCGTGTTTATAGCCAATAAAAAACATAGAACCGAATATACCAGGCGCGGTAAACAGTAGGTGCAAATTCCCCCGAGGAATGTCCCTAGTGGGCCTCTCCCTATGGGCATATTGTGGTCGAGTGTCTGGCACATGTGACGTTGTGTTTATTGAGATTGTTTGAGAGAAACTGTTTGTTTCTGCGAGTATTTGTTTTCAAATAAAAGCTATACAATATAAATATCAGTACATACACTGGTGCTATTAAAATTTATTACTTTGTAAATTGATATCTTAGAACATTAATAATATGTTAATTCACAGACGAATCAGTTTTTATTCGTTTCCATAATATTGGTGAGCTACAAACCAATTAGTTTTAATGAATATATTATACAAACTACTAAATACTACAACTAATTTATTTCCTTTTGAATATTTACAATAAATTAACCGGTTGTAAATTTGAATGCACCAAAGACCTGGATTTATTCGAAAACGGTCACCATATTAAATAATGAAGATGCGAAAGGGATGGGTATACGGATACCATTGAGATGGAAAGGGAAAGGTGATATTAGGGACAGATTTAATTATTGTGGTATTTCTCTTTAGAAAGTGTTCATGAATGGCGAGTATGAGTATTTTTAATTGGTTGGTTCGGTGACTTTTAAAGGGCAACGTGAAATAGGACACTGTGGATCTGTTTCGATGGAAATAATTATTATTGACAGTAAATGTCACAATACTACAAAATACAATAACACTATGTGTGGAATGGGCTTTCAATAAAAATATAATGTCAAGGTAAATCATGTACTATGTGTGCAATCGCCACGAAATTATGTACGTTATTTTTGTGTTGAAGGTATCTTGTGGGAATTCGCCTTCGCACGGGTGCAATAAAACATGATATAATCACTCTATCTATTAAAAACCCCCATCAATAATTAATTTTAAAGATGAAAGCATACATACACACAGACGGCGGAAAGCGACTTTGTTATATACTATGAAGTGGTATTCACCATGTCCTGGTCCCTACCACAGAAGGCACTAGTTGGATATTAATCGATGTCTAATCTTACACATCAAATAAAACTACGGCAGCTTCTGATCGGCCTGCGAAATTCATTATTTAACACCAAGATCGTACAAACTATTTATTATTATTGCTTATGAGCTAATTAATTAAGTCTAACATTTTCCAACCATTCTTGAAACTCATATAAAATACCCTAAGTATATCAGACGCTACCCGAAACTCAAGGGCTAATGTAAAATGCGTGTTAATTTTAATAATTACTCGCAGAGGTCGGATTTACCGCCGTAATGAAACGTAAACGACCTCTGCTTGCTATTTGCATTATGTATCATTTGAGCGAGACATGCGAGTGCTCAGTGCTGGAACCTTCTTAGGTCATAATTGTGCTTCTAAAAATACATAATTATCTACTCACACCACATAATATATCCTTTTGGAGAAGAAGACATGTGTCAATTGATTATCGATTAATTAAAAAAAATCTGGATTAATATTTATAAAGTTTCGCCAACAGTCCGAACCCAAGCTTGGTTTTATCGATGCTTTAGAGACCAGGTTCGTTGATTTTTGAATCCACCAAATAAAACATTGAAAGTAAAGTTCGTGTCGACCAAACGGATTTCCATTCCGAAGTTAAATACAAAAAACGCATTTGATGTTAAAAATAATTCGCTGTCTACAGCAGACCCATATTTCACGAGTTCTTTCGTGATAGAAAACAATTTTAACATTTAGAGCCCGCCTTAAACAATTAAGTCGAACTATTTTCATAATACATTGATATTTTTAGGAAAGCGGCTAGGGTTGTCATAATTTTTTTTGTTATACAATTTAAGAGTTTTAAGATAATTTTATGTGTTTGTTCGCTTTGTTTCATTTTTTTTTGGACTGTATTCTTACGTATAATAGTATTGGATGACGTTTTAGTTTTGTTTTCAATGAGCACAAGCATTCACTATTTACGCACACTTCAAGTGCTTCCCAAATTCAAACGAAATTTTAAAATATTTAATACATTTTATAGTTAAAGTTCCTCTTTGTGTATAAATCAGGATTTGTAAAACGTCCTTCTAATATCGTCACTTATTTTCCATTCATTGTAAAAACTGATACTTATGTATAGTGTATCCTTTATTTAATAATTTTTACATTCTCAAGTTACTTAATTACATCATAGACATTTTCTGATTTATTAATTATGAATGAAAAACAAGGGATACTCTGTGTTATATAAATTTGATAAAATTTATAGGTTAGGTATATAAAAATTTTATATAGACACTCACAACCCTATCGCTAGAAAGGTCTCTACAAAGTCAGGGGTGAGGCCGTCGTGCCAAGTGCCACTAAGCCCGGAACAAAATAACCCCGATAAACGCCCCAGCGATCACTCGCCCCAAAACAATTGATTTTAAGACTTGGATTGCGAGCTTTAATGAAAAATCCGTAGAAGGATATATTTGTGAAGCATAATCCTACTTAATACTATAATGAAAGTTTGTAAGGATGTGTGTGTGTGTGTGTGTTTGTTACTCTTTCACGCAAAAACTGGTATATCACATAGGCAACTTTGTATCCCGATATTCCTACGGGATACCGACTTACGCGCGTGAAACTGCGCGGCGCAACTAGTTGCATATAATCTAAAGTCCTTGATAGTGTATTCAATTAAATTAATTTCATTTAATTTCACTAAATTACGACGTCAAACACTATTTAC
This sequence comes from Zerene cesonia, assembly GCF_012273895.1. Lineage (NCBI taxonomy): Eukaryota > Metazoa > Arthropoda > Insecta > Lepidoptera > Pieridae > Zerene > Zerene cesonia. The sequence goes on along the minus strand of NW_024045132.1, from coordinate 3,775,053 downwards.
ATTTTTAATGCAATTGTAAAAAGAATAAGTTCCGAACCTAATATTAGAAGGTTCCGCGGAGTCTTAAGAGTCGAGCAAGTTTAGTCACTAAAGAAATTCAATCAGTGGATTGGTCATTAAATTTGTCTCCTTCATACTTTCCAGCAGCACACGGGAAATAATGCTTTGTTTAGTTGGACTAGTTGTTTTTTTATACAAAAAGCCCTCTTAGTGAGTCTTATACAAAAGGCATTTCTGTTTTTTTCTATTTTTCAAATTTTCTAATTGCAATTTACTTGCCATATTGTAACGCTTTGGTTTTCAATAAATCCAGTCAAAGCTACCATTTAATATAACACTTTTGCGGTTTAAAAATCTTTATTAATCTCATCTCAGCTTTATGTATTTGTAAGGTAACTTTTTACTTTATAAATATATTTAAAACAAGTTTAGTTTTGAATATATTTATGAAATAGTTAGTCTCTTTAATTATTTTAGGCAGGCTTGTATTGTGCTCACTCAAATGTTAGGTTTCTCTTACCGTGTATGGTTGTTGTAAGTCATTTAAAGCTTTCGTGCTCAGTATTTGTGTGAAATTTTTGGTTAGAGTTAAAACTTTTACCTTTTCTTAAATCTTCGCATGATTTATAATATCCAATGAGTTCAGAATATTCTCAACAAAATAGCAAATGTAAGCATTTACAGAAATTTTTGTAAAGTAAACGAGCGGCGTCTATTTGCTGACTGAAAACGTGTCGTGCGCGTGACGGGTCCGTCCCGAACACGATACGGTTCAATATCCATGTATTCTGTATCTATTTGCTGAGGGAATTGTTGATTTTAACCTCTTTTAAAGATGAAGGCTTTAACTGGATTGTTATGTTGTCATTTGCACGATATGTTTCATAAAAAAAGTATTTATAGTTCAAATAAATATTGAAGGACACGACAAGCGGGTGGATAACTGGATATTATAATTTATTACATGATATATAGGAATCCCTCCCCACTAAGCCGCATAGCAGTTCCAATGCTGGCAATTCTGAAATTTCGTTAAAAATTTCATTGTTTCTATATTTATACTGGAAGTAAGAAGAAATATGTCCTTTTATCATCGAAGCCATCAAAGACACATCTGCCGTTCTCTGTAATTTTATCTTAATTCGCAACAATCGAGTCGGGTCGGTCCCAATACAATACTCTTACTCGATAGAAATCGTATCGTGTCCGTGACGGTCCCGCTCCGATACCGCTCCAATATTCCTGATTGAGACCATTGTGATAAAATGTTTCGGCGTCGAGTTTCCTTTCAAACGATTTTCGTTATTTCAGCAGATTCCGAACAAGATAAAGTAAAGTTGTATTCTACGTATATCACGTATAT
>NW_024045132.1:3770335-3772690 GCF_012273895.1 Zerene cesonia | reverse complement strand
ACAGATTCGAAATTCAAATGTAATATTTTTTTATAATTAAGTGTAACAGTATTTATGGCCAGACTAAGTATAATGGTAGTCGCAGTAGTTGATAATATGGGTCCAGTACGTTTACGGATCAAAGTATCGAATTGTAAATACATGACATCTATAGATAGCTCTTTGTCACCGTGAAATACATTTGGCTTGTAAACTTTTTCCGGTAATTTATTTGTCTGTCCACACAGACTTAACGCTGTCTGGATACCACCGGCATCACAATTCGTGACAAACATGACATATTTTTCTTTCTTTTTTAAAGAATTGAAAGTGATTTTCCAGAAGCCAAGTAAAGCATATGAATTTACAAGGTCCTACTTAGAAATTTTGAAAGAATAGAAAAAATTTGATCACGAGGCAGGATCAAATTTTTCCTGCCTCGTGATCAAATTTTTTCTATTCTTTCAAAATTTCTAATTTATAAAGCATTTCAATGCTATAAAAATAAAAATTAAAGGTCCTACTTTATAAGGTTCTCGAGAAATTCCCATGAAGTAAGAATAATTCACGGTGGGTCACTATCTTCAGACACAAAAATGCAATGAAATTGCAATAAAAAATAAGATACAACAAACAAACACACACACTTTCACATTTTAATATTAGTAATGATAAAGAAAACAATACCTCATCAATGTTTGGGCCAAGTGTATAAACTTATACACACTGATACTGTCCGAGTCACATTTAATCAATCACTCGTGACGTCATCTCCCCTAAATGAAATACTTTTTTAAATGAACCATATCCAGTCATTTAATATATCCTTGACTAGCCGCGTCGCGTGACGGAACCCAACATCCAACGATGCTAACAAATAATAACGATTTACTAAAATAACTTCGCTGTTTTGAAACAGTTTGCTGTAAGAATATTTTTATTGTTTCGAATACGAAATTGATAAGTTAGGGCATAGATTTAAAATAGTACTATCGGAGTAGACTTAGTATTTGTGCGTGACTTTGAACTAGGTGCAACTAAGTACCTTTGTTACAGCTAGTTCTTACTAGGGAAAAAGGTTACACTTAACGTTAAAACCTAGAATTTTCTATCTGCGTTTTTAGTTCGGTCCATATTGGTTTATCTTTGCGGGAAATGCCGTTAAATAAGTATATAATATATTATTCTGATAAAATTAAATCGAAATAAAAAAACACGTTATCAATTTAAATAGTTTATTCTAGTTAAATCGTTTTTCCTACTTCAAACTAGTTAGTTTTTCAAAATGTTCAGCTATGCTCTTCCGAAACATAGTGTTTGTTAATTAATTAAATTAAAAAATATATAAGGGTTCAGAACAAAAGGCTCTGAATTTAGTATTATGTGTCTTAATTTTTAAAATCTAATACTCTAAAATGCAGTCCCATCAAGAGGCAATAATACAAAGTATACACATTGCAATATTTACTTACAACTAGTTATAACCGGAGAAAACGCGTTCTAACAACGAAACAGGTTTTAACGGTAACATATAAAGTGGAGCATAGGACCTACTTTTTTGATTCAGTTATTTGTATCCGCCACAGTAAGGCGAAATCAATAACCGTGGAAATTCAAAAATAGTATAAATATTACAATCGACAATTACGTGACCTGTACGGTTAAACCTCGGGGATTTCAAAAATTCAAAAGCAAAATATCGCACGGGAGCGCATGCTACATGCATCGCAGATATATAACGTGAGCTATGGCCCCGGTGGGCCGCTGGCCCGAGCTGCGAGTTGCGACACTTCCGTATTAAATATTCAAATTATCTCTTGTTACACGTTAAACTTGGCAGGTTTACACTATAGTGAACCTGTACTAGATCCCGATTGATCTGCTTTTGACGCTAATAGCAAATAGAAGATTACATTATCTACTAATAGATTTAGAAGGATTCACTACCAAATGATTTCAACTGGGATTTTGTTTGATTAGTAAAGGAAAACGTCTATATAGTTAAGGAACATTGAATACTATAATATGTATATAATTCAAGTAATTAATAAATAAATTGTTTAAATTGTTTAAGTCCCTTCTTGTAGTTTTTGATAATATAGTAAGAACTGCAGGATAAACAGAGGTCTTTCCTTATAGTATGACACTCATCACAGGCGACTAAATTAATTTTTCACTATATAGTATAAAACAAAGTTTTTTTTAAAGATAGAGTGACCCAAGAGAAAGTTTAATATGTATGATAAGATCTATTAAAGTACTCCGAATTAACGCATGCGAAGCCGCGGGCAAAAGCTAGTCTTCATATACTTAGTCTGGCCATAAATACTGTTACACTTAATTATAAAAAAATATTACATTTGAATTTCGAATCTG
>NW_024045132.1:3764152-3769335 GCF_012273895.1 Zerene cesonia | reverse complement strand
TAATAAATGTTATTTGCAGTTAACAATTTTCTTTTTTCTTTATTACAATATTTATGGCAAGACTAGGTATATTTAAAAACATGAAAACATGAGGAGGTAAACATTTATTTTGAAGCAAATTTAAATTTCATAACATTATATGAAACCAAGACTCAATGGTTGGATGTAAGGTCCTTCTATTTTTTCAAGTAATCGATTTTTTAACCGCCTTCAAAATAAGATGTATAGGATATTTTATATTTTTTGAATAACGTGGGTACTTTGTTATAAAATATTGAAATACGAAATGTTGAACTGATAATGTGGCTTTCTAAAATGGCATAGACTCGTGCCTGCAAATTTGATAACAATTCAATCGACTCTATAGTTGGTTGAGATATTGTGAACCTGGTTCGCCCTATGCATCGTTTTAAAAGAACATTTGAAATAAGTATTTGAGATTGGAGTATATCTTAATAAAGATAAACGAACGTTCATCTATAAAATGAATATATTAGATATATATTATTTCAAATAGCTTAGCTGTATCCGAATGTATAAACTATATGGTATAATCACACTCAAGAAATTGGGTATTTTGATTTTATAGTCGTTAAATAGAAACAAATCCAGTTCTACATGAATTGAATATGAAAAAGAAATAACTACATGAATACTTTTTCATCAATATTGAATACACCGTAATTTTTTTTCTTACCTGCCATGTTTACGTCTGGAAAATTTGTGAACAACTTATGATTATCCTATTAATATTATAAATGCGAAAGTTTGTAAGTATGGATGTATGGATGTATGGATGTTTGTTACTCTTTCACGTAAAAACTACTGAACCAATTGCAATGAAATTTGGTACGTAGACAGCTGGATAACTGGAATAACATATAGGCAACTTTTTATTCCGATATACCTACGGGATACGGACTTACGCGGGTGAAACCGCGGGGCACAGCTAGTAATAAAATATACTAATAGATAAGCCGGTACTCCAACCAACAACAGCCTGCTGCAAGCAATTTCAACTCTTAAACAATAAAACGGATTTCATAGCAAGTTCGTTATATTATAATGCCGTCGATATTACTGGGGACTTTCATAATAATGTGATAAACGAATATAAGTACACAGCTGCGCAGTTTTTAGTAGTTTCAGCAACTTTAAAATTACTTTATTTAATATGTGTCGTTATTAGTGTTAGTATAATGCTATAAACAGATTTATATAGACATTGTGTGAAAGACAAGCTAAAGTTATAGCTTTAGTTGATATAAAGAACAAAGTCGAGATATTATGTCGTTTAAGAGCAATTTGATGTTAATTCGAAAGACATTATATGGAGATTGTATTATTTATTGCAAAGCTAATCAAAGCAGATTTATTGTTAATACATATTAGTTAAAATATTCTCAAAAACTGTCATAATATTACTCTGATACAGTGTTGTAAAAGCAGCTAGTGTGAGCCGCGCAATGGGTACATTCCTCCGTCGGAATGTGAACCGACGACGTCTTGAACAAAAGCGCTGACATAACTTATCGTATTATATTGAATGGGGAATTTCATACAGTATCAAACTGCTGTTGACTAGCTTTAGTGTACGGCTTTGTTCGTGTCTTTATAACAATGTGAGATATGATTGTAGCAATATGTCTAGTCATAATTATAATCGCAACAAAACTTTATTTACAAAGATAAATTATATAGAAAATGTTTGCTGATGAAAAATAAGAGCACTAAGTGATATTTTTGTAAACAATTTGGAACATTTGACTAAACTGCATTTAAATACAATACTACTAATATTATAAATCCTAAAGTTCGTATGAATATACACAAATTGCCATGTCTATAGATCTTTCGTGCAGAATACATAAAACTCATTTGGATCAAGATGTGCAACAATTTCGATGACACTTTGCAATTTGATCCATGAACTAAATAAGGTTATATTATACATAATGTATCATTATTACTAGCTGTAAACTATCTGTGAACTATCTTTTAACTTGGATCAAAATGCACATGGTGTGCAAATTTGAACAAGGCGACACGTAATCCTACAAATATTATAAATGCGAAAATATAAGGATGTGTGTGTGTTTGTTGCTCTTTCACGCAAAAACCACTGAACCTATTGCAATGAAATTTTGTACGTAGACAGCTGGACAACTGGATTAACATATAGGCTTTTTATCCCGTCATTCCTACGAAAAACAAATCTACGCGGGTGAAATCGCGGGGCGCAGTTAGTATATATATATATATAATTGTCGTGTCTCAATGATAGTTACCATACTCCTCCGAAAAAACTGTAAATGAGTAAGACAGAGTAAGACAGTTTGCCGGGTCGGCAAGATTACATATTAATAGTAGCAATATGACCGTTTCAGAGTAAGGAGCTAAGCGGGGGATCGTGCGCTCGCGCTCCCGACTCGCTGCCCGGTCTCAATCACCACTATCCTCATTGTTTAGACAGGTAACTCACCTTTCTTTAGATATCGCTTTTACAAAAAGTCCTGTTACGCAAAAGTAATCTTTCGTACCTACACTTACATCTTCATTAAAAACGATGACCACAGTTTCACTATGGATGACAACCTTTTAGGTTGCATATTTCAGATAATTTAATTAAAATAATATGGTTTATTGACTATGGACAAAATAACAAATGTACGGTTAATTGGTCCCAGAACTAAGACAGCCTGTACCTTGGGGATCTTTTCACTTTAGTCGCCCCTATCGGGCCAAAGTAGGAATTTTAAACGCGATAACATGATATAGACTGTACTCAAAAGCATTAAGAAAACATTTTTATTTTATTTTATATAAAAATTATATTTTAATGGAAAAATATCTCAAAAATATACAAACTGTACTTAGAAAGCTTTTAGAAGCAAAATATTTTATATTCATTAAAAATTCAATACACGAACAACATACATGCTATGTCCATAAATATGCTCGGTATATGTGTACAAAAATTTCAAAATTACATAAGAATCTCTCCAATTGAAACAAATTGGCAACAGATCGGGCACGCAATGCGACATAGCGCACTCGAAGCTGGAGGGCTCCGCGAGCTCGGCGAGCGAGGCGAGCGAGGCCAGCCCCAGCTCGTCGGAGGACTGGAACTCGCCCGCCGAGCTCAGCTGCTACCGCCGCCTGGGCGATCGGCTCGAGCGGTAATCACTAAAAAAAAAAACAATTAAAAAATTCTTGATAATGAAAAACAGAATGATTTATACATGATATGAAGTCTATATTGTGTTTATTTTGGTAACAATAACATACATTATTTTTACTTCATTGATATTTCAACGAGGTCAATGAAATATTAATTTAAATATTGTATGCCTCTCTCCGTTTGTTACATTCATCTACTTATAATAAAAACATCTTACAGTTTCGAGCGCGTAGAGCGCGAGCGGCCGCCGCTGATGAAGCGGCTGGCGCTGGGGCTGAGCGGCGCGCTGCTGCAGCCCTCCGATGACGACGCTACGCCACTCGTCGCCGACACGCCCTCCACGTGAGTGCGCACACGCCCGTTTCTTCACATATTCACACACGGATAATATATCCGTTGTATACACACATGTATGCGTATACTATATAACGAACACACACCCATACACACATCCACACACACCCAAATATATATTACACACATCCTAAATATACCCACGCATACACACAGCCACACACCCATAAGCAAAGCCACAATTAACAATATGTAAGTATATACGCACATCTCTATGAGTTTTAAAGCGTAGAAACCTTGAGAAGGTTTTGCCGGCCACAGTTTATTTATTCACAATTTGACATGATGAGAAGAAAACGTGGGAGTAAAAGCATCGTAAAGGGCTGTGTTATTGTTTAGTTATTACACAGTACAAACACAATATAATAACCGAATGATACCACACGCACAGGCCCACGAACGCGCCGCTGTGTATGAACGGCGGGTACATCAACGAAGCGAGCGAGCGCGCGCGCGCCGCGCCGCCGCCCGCCGAGCGCGACACCAGGCACAAGCACCTCGCTAACGGGTGAGCTAACGCTGTGTTACTTGTATACAAATTGCTTACCAATGTGATTTCTTTCTCGTTCATACAGTGACCTCATTTTTTAAATCTTAAACTGCTTTATCTGTGAAGTAATGTAGTTTGTCTATTAAGTTGATCGTTATGTTTAGAATACTGTTGTAATTAAACATGATTTGTAAAAGCCAGGTAAATAGTGCATGATTTAAGGAAATTATTCTAATACAATACTTTATGCCATGAAAATATCGTTTTATGAATAAATTGCAGTCGTCCATCCGGCGGCAGTGTAGCGGCATCATCGTCTTCAGGGGAATCCTCGTGCGGCGCGTCGCGGGACTCGCGAGACTCGCGGGACTCACGGGACTCGCGCGACTCGGGCAACAACAACTTGCGGCCGCTCGAGCCAGAGCTCAAGAATGCGCCGTGGTTCCAGCAGGGTATACCTAGAGAGGTTAGTGGATTTGTGCGACTGTATATGCGAATGAGTGTGGGTTACGTTTAGTATACGTTTCCTGTTATATAGGAATGTGTTTAGTATAATAGTGTTGAGAGTTGGACACACAGCTACTGGATTGTAATGTATGCATCTTTCCATAAGTACATTTGAGTTAATGCGCGTTGTTAACGTATTTATTTTGCGTGCAGATCGCGTTTGGTGTGTTATGTGCGTGCGAATTTAGTGTGTGTGTACGTATCAGTGTGTGAGGTGTGTGAGTGTGCGTGCGTTCTGGCCGAGCGCGTTGCCGCTGAATAGTGTATTATAAATGAGTGCATGTTTGTTTGTGAGCAGATCGCGCTGGAAGTGCTATCGGCGGCGGCGCCGGGCGCGTTCCTGGTGCGCGGCAGCACCACGCAGGCGGGCTGCCTGGCGCTGTCGCTGCGTGTGCCGACGCACTTCGCGCCCTCCGGCATCGCGCACTACCTCATCCTCGCCACCGCCAAGGGGTACAAGATCAAGGTACGTGGCTGTGTGGTTGAAATGTCGCAGCATTGGCGTGCTCCCTTCGCGAGAAGAAATACGCAGTTTTATGGAATTCAGATAAAATAGCAGAATGCATAAACCAGTACAATTGATATATACTTAGTCTGGCCATAAATACTGTTACACTTAATTATAAAAAAATATTACATTTGAATTTCGAA
>NW_024045132.1:3759683-3763152 GCF_012273895.1 Zerene cesonia | reverse complement strand
TAAATGTTATTTGCAGTTAACAATTTTCTTTTTTCTTTATTACAATATTTATGGCAAGACTAGGTATAATGTATTTATTTTATATACCATGCATATAATATTAATTATCGCGTTTAATTTTAGCTGACTTATGGTTATCTCTATACATACAAATAGTAAAATTTCATAAAATACTACGATCTAAAATATAAAACGATCACGCTTTCACAACTCAAACTATAACATTACAGGGTTTCACAAAGGAGTTCAGCTCGCTGAGCGCGCTGGTGACGCACCACAGTGTGATGCCGGAGCTGCTGCCGGTGGCGCTGCGGCTGCCGCGCGCGCCCGCCCGCCCGCGCGCCGACCTCGAGCCGCTCGACGCGCTCGCCGCGCTCGTGCGCCGCGACCCGCCGCACGCGCCGCACCCGCCGCACCCGCCGCACCCGCCGCACCCGCCGCACCCGCCGCACCCGCCGCATCCGCAGCACGCGCCGCACCCGCCGCACTCCGCGCACCCGCCCCACCAGCCGCGCACCACGGCGTGATGCCCCGCGCGTACACCCGACCCAAGACCCGCCGCGTAACTGTGCTAGTATAAAACTCAGTTACGCACCGACCCAGACATACACAACCGTAAGTTGCAGGGAGACGATGCATTTGGAGATGTGAAGTCAGTATCATGAAACGAAGTATTAAATATATTTATGTTCATAATATTCCTTAGTACAACCTTAGCACACACACAAGTCAAAAAAGAGAAAAGTCGCATAAGAGGCTTATACCAAAACATTTGAAAGACCGCTATAAGAGGACATGAAGGCTTCATTAAAATATACACCGGTCGGGAATGGTTACTGATACAAAACATAAAAATAAATAAAGGTTTTTTGCTTTATTTAGTTTCTTTTTTTTCACATATGGAGTAAATGAAAATGAAACTGTCATACAAGTCAAATTGTGTCGTGATCGAACAAATTTTTTTAGTTTATAATTAAGTCCTTCATTAAATCACATAATATATAGTAAATTTTTTGAATTGGTATATAACGTCTGTACGGGCGAGGCTACAATTTTAATAAAGTGTCACCGAAATCGTATTATTCTCTCGTGAGTTTTTCATCGAAAAGTGACAGTGTCGTCAGAAAATCATGTGAAACATCAATTACCATGTGGTTTATGTACAATTACAGAATTCCTAAGAGGAATCATAATTATGTAATACTAGGACTGACTGTAATATCAACGTTACAAATACTCGATTGTAATCGTGATTGCAGAGTGCATTACTCATTGTTACTTGAGTTATAAATTATAAATGAATAAAATAAATTAGGCGAAATAAAAAAAAGCGTTATAAGTCATCGTTGGGAAGTCATTAAATTATTGAACGTTGTTTACTGGTCGCTAAGATAGGTTTTAAATAATGTGATAATTATATAGTGTGTATTATATATATGTAAAATGTATATGATTGTAATTATAGCATTTATAGTAATTTTGTGTCATATTTTTTTACGTAGGGAATGCAAAGCGATTACGTTATGGAGGTCGAATAGTGTCACTTCATATGGAAAATGTGAAATTAATTAATTTTTTATTTTAATCTTAAAGAGGTAAAAACGCGATGGACCCTAATGTATCCTCTATCGTTACCACAAAAAATGGTGTCTGAGTAATTATTCTTTAAAACATTAAGGCCTTTTTGCTATGTGTACGAAGTGGTTATTTATTTTTATCTTAAATAACGAACAAATTGAAATATTTTATTTTCATCAGGCATATTTAAACAATAAAAATTTTCCGTTTAAAGTGACACGTATTAAACCGGTTTTATTCTCGCTATTTTAGATATCTCTAGTCTTAATTTTTTGTATAGATGATTTTGAATCCATATCTTCTGTAATCATAAAATTGAAAGGCATTTTTTGAGTATTATATTATTTAAGTATGATATATTTTGACTGCACAAACACAAATCTGTTACAGAGCTACCAACATATCTTTGAAATGGCGAAAAATTTTATTAAATATCTATGTTTGTTTTATTGTAATATTTCTTTACTCTTAAATATACCAAAAGCATTCAAAAGCAATGCTAAGAATATTACTCTAAAGGTTAAATAAAGAGTACACTGAAGATAAGGTGACAATCTTCATTTCAGAGATAAGTTTGTGGCACTGAAGGTACTGCCAATGTCATAACATTGCTGCTAAAAATCATGTGAATAAAATAGTATAATGCAAATGGCAATTAATGATACAATGTGTTAATTATAAATCTTGTTTGGAACATGTATTTTTGGATTTTTATTTAATTAAGTTTTTCAAACAGTAAAATGATATCAAAAGCTTGCACTGCATATTTTATACTGCATCACTGCCATATTACCAATAATAATATCAGGATCAAAATAGTTTTGTATAATCGATTCATTTAAAAAATTTATAATATAAATATTATATACCGCTTGTACGTAACTACTTATATATTTAACCAAGAGATGAAATAAGCAAGACATGTTCTTTATGAATGATTTTTAACCTGTGTAATGCTGTTAATATTGTATTTCACGCAACTTATTCGTTCTTTGGGTGTAGTAATTTTGTTTATATAAGAAATGTTTGCAAATTATAAACGATGAACAGATTGCATTTTAATTCACCTGAACTGATATAAAAATTTTTATTTTATAATTGTATACAGGGCGAAATATTTTCAATGTAAAACGTAATACGTAATAACAGTGTTGTATAAACTGTAACTCCATCGAATGTTCTAGTTCTTTATTATCTGTTTCTCTAGATTATGCTTGAACTGAATACTCTCATAACCATCTCAATGTCGTAGCAACCGTTAATTTATTCGTACATAAATAAACTAAGAAATACGTTTATTTATATGTGTTTTATTTAAATAGCATTTCATACTCTTACTGGATATTTGTATAAAATTTAAGCTTCCTACACTTATTTTTCACTTCCTTCACCGGTTTAGGAAACGGTTACATAGAAACATACAGGTGAAGCCGTTGTAACTGTCTTATAAGTAATCTCTGCAGTCTCAGCAATTGTAATTTAAGTGGGATATTGTGTTTCACTTTGCCTTGTTTAATATTTTGTAAATATGCATCTACCAACGTTATTTTGGAAAGAATACCTGCTTGCAGGAAAGAATAGCTGCTTTGGGAATAAAAAAACTTAATATTTTTCCTGAATATTAGAAAGGGGACTGATTTACTTTTTTAATTAATACTTCTATGTAATGTTTAGTCCTACCGCTCGATGATATCATTTCTGATACCTTGTCTCGATGCAAGACACACTTAAAACATTTCTTTGTTATTAGTTTCACCCAATAGAGGGACTGCGCACGCATTCAGTGTATCTGGTAAGAAGTTACTGGTTATTCACGAAGTGCGAACTTGTCATTTATTTAATACACAATTATAATATCGGATGATACTACACATTATATTTTAATAAAAGT
>NW_024045132.1:3751647-3758683 GCF_012273895.1 Zerene cesonia | reverse complement strand
ACAGGGTGGTCCTAGTTATGCCGCGTTAACAAATACGACATCACTAGCATGTACTGCGGGTGGCCCCGATATAACTAGTTCTAGCTACGTATATTTTGTTCGTAAGTGAATTTAGACAACAGTAAACATGTTACAGTGACATCTAGTTAACATATTTAGTACTACAAAATGTCGAATTTAAATAGCGCTATATAAAATAGTAAAGGTACAGTCAATGTTTCATAGATGTCGCTGACATCTAATAGCTTAACAGTAAGGCAAACGTCGACTAATAAATGCATGCATAAAAGTAGATTAGATGTCAAAACGAATGACAATGTTAATTATTAATGATAAAAATACAATGTTAATGTTTAATTTTAAATAATAGTAGAAGTAGGTACCTCTATATACGAGGCCGGTGAAGTTGGGTTCGAACATTTAATAAAGCCCGAGTGTCCTACACAGCCTCTAAGTAATGAATATTCAGTAAGTTTAATAATAAATTGCCAACTTTGAGACTCTAAGTTAACCCTTTGATTGCAACTACTGTTCGTCGGCGTTAATTGTTATCAAATATTGTTATTTTATTGGCTTTGTCATATCTTTGCATAATTATCTAAGTTGGATAAGGCTACTTGCTGACGATATTAAGATTCGTCTTAATGACATTGCTATTTTCATATTTATTATAATGTATGGGCTCAGAAACATGAAACATCTAAATAGGTGGATGCAATATATTATTATCATTGATAATGGAATGGTGCATTACCTTTTTGGATTAAATAGTAATATTGCAAAAGTTTTTTGGTTTTACCTTAGTCCCGAGTTGCCTGGGGAAAGCTTGTGCTGGAATTCTAAAAAACAATCAAATCGTTGTCTTTACAATATGCCAAGGATAGATTCCTGCAACTATTTAAACGAAAACTTGATATTCTTGAAAATAATATTCAATCATTTCACACAATGCTATTGAGTTCTACTACAAGTCGCGACTCATACAGTTACAACGGTGTTAGTAGCAAGATTAAAATCTTATTTCTCAATGTTTTTTATTAGAGATATCAATCAATTTCAACCATTCACATTGAATACGTATTTTATAAATTACATTTTAACATGAATTCTGATCACTTTATTAAAGTCCATAATTTTCATATTTTATCTTATAAGTGTAGCTGTTACACAAGCATTCTATACAAATCTCGAACAGCAGTCTCTCTCAATTCTATAACAATCTTAAAGTAACTTAGCAACATATCTATATTATGGTATGATTTTTTGATTTTGATCTGATTGGTTGGAGATAGTAAGAGAGCATAGGCTAGTTTTTACTGCGTTGAGACTTCCACATTCCCCTAGACAATGTCTACTGAAAAGCTACAATAAAATAAACTTCACAGAAATTCGGTTTAATCATAAATTACAGTAAACGAAATGAGAGAGTAGCCTGATGTCATTACCGGTGAGGACGGAGGACAGAGGACAACGGAACCCATTTACATAGGGTTGCCACTTGCTGTACACTGAATATGTTAATGTGTGGCCAGTGAGACATGCAATAAAGGTTTTATTAGTAACCCTGCAACTATTTGCACATGGTTCGGGTAATGTGTAAAGGGTGTTTATGTTTATCATATACGAGCTATTTTCCCTGGCATTGCTCGTGGTACATAGCTTATGTCACTGAGTGAAGTTGCTTTCTAATGGTGAAAGAATTTTTGAAATCGATCCAATGATTTTTGTGTGAATTCATTACAAACATACATATGAAAACACAATTTATTATAATAACTGAATAACTATTATTGATGTCTAACAAACTAAATGCAGTTGAAGATATGCGGTAACAGGAAACAGGAATATTGATGTCAGTTGAGTCTTATTCGATTAGAATATTATAAAAAACTCTTCCTTCATCAAATTTAAAAATAACTCTAGAGTAAGACTTTACTTTCGTGGTCTAGTGGATATCTCCTTCCTTCATCTTTGAATATCTATAAAAAAGAATCCAAAGATACAATATTCCAGAAACCAAATTCTCTATAACAATTACGCAATTATCAGGTGAAAGTAATGCTGAGTTATAAGACGAAGGGGAATATTCAATGGGGCGCTAATTAAGGAATCTGGGGAGTTGTCACTAAGAGTTGGACTATGCATAACAGATTCTTAAGTTAGGAGTTCAAGCGGTGATTTATGGCGTATATATGTGTACATATATATCCATCAATACTTCTTTGTATTATAATCTAAGATGTTATAAAGTTACGCGTTGTACACACTACAAAATGACGATAAGAAAATCAGGTAGTAGCCTGACTCGTGTCGGTAAGCGGATGAGATGAGAAGTTTTTCTTTTTATTCACATAAACCTTCCTTTTGAATCCCTCTATCTATTAAATTAACCGCATCAATATTATTACGAATATTAAATAAAAATAATTGCGTTGTTTAGAAGTTTTAACATAGAGAATAGTGACAGACAGAGTAAGCGACTTTGTTTTATACTATTTAGTATAACCGAGGGCTTATCTTTGCTCTAAAGAAAAACTATTCTAAGAGGGAAAGGTGAATACTCTTTTACCATAAGTACTTATATGGAGGAACATATGAGGATAATGTTGAGAATAAATTTGTTATACACATAATATATACAAATAGACCTGACCTACGTCCAATTAGAATTCTACCAAAAATGCACATAAGTATAAGGATACAATCTCGTTCTCCCACAACTCGGAGTGCTCCGAAGACTTCGCAAGGTGTCCGCGGCGAGCGCCGATAATGGCTTTCCAATTCGTTAAGCCACTTTACACTTTTAGCGTTCCGCATTCAAGACGTTTGTTAATTTAGATTAATTTCCCATGAATAATCCAAGAGTTAGATAACAAAGCTCGTTTCAAATTTCCCTCTCTCTTGGCTGTTTATTTGATTTTATGAAAGAGCATTTTGTAGATTGAAAAACATAACCAATAAAAATATTTTTTTTTTGAAAAATATTAGAGCACGCATTATGGATGAAGAATATATTTTCTACTTTGACGTCAACGAGAATGTAAGAGCTGACCCGGGAAATAATTTTATATTCAAGTGTGAAAATCACACGGACAATCGGATTGCTGCAAAAAGTTATTCAATTTGTAACGTTAGCAAAGGTCTGGACAAGGAGTAACTATGTACAGTGTACTAGACAATCTGCAGTCCACCACTAATATAATTGCACTTTGGAAAATTCGATAAAATCAAGGCACGGTAAGACCGGCTCGATAATATTGTAACAGAATTCCCAGTCATGTAATCAGAACTTATTCCAATAAGGAAATTAAATCATTTCGATTCCTCTGACATTCAGAGTGGATAAAATTCCGGGCACACTAATCCGATATAAGAAAGACGTCGTTTGGAATAAAGATAAATCTATTCAAGTGTTACACAATGGCTGAAACTGTAGAGAGTACTGGGTTGAAGAGTCAATGCTTTGTTCTTTATGTCCCTTTATTTATTTAATGTTCGCAGTCTGCTAAGTATAAGTACAGAATAGGATCGGATCGAGAAGTAACAGAACCTCTATAATAATTAAGATTATTTGGTAAGGATTTATTTGATAAATGATAGTGAAAGGCGATCTTCGGTACAACGGTACACGTAACTATTCCAATAATGAAACCGAGAAGTAAGCCCGAAAAGACTGATTTTAGTTACCCGGCAACTAATATTGATCACCTAAGCAACTAAAACCGAAAATTTATTATGTCATAGCGGGCAGCTCAGCTGTTGGTTTGCCTGATGGTAAGCGAGCATCACTGCCCATACATACGCAGAGGACTACCTCTGTAGGCACTAGCCTTTGCAAATGCGCTGCCCGTTTTACGAGGTAAGGAATAAAGAAAGGATTGACGAATCGAAAGAAGGAATGGACTGGTAAGAGTGACAAGAAAGGAAACGGGCTTCCGTCTGAAACATTTTATATGAACGAGGGAAATGGATTAAAAAACAGTGACCTTAAAATGGTCGCCATTACACTTATGTGCAATCATAAAGTTTCAACAATTTCTTCCAGGCACTTCCGAGCTATCCAAGATGACAAAGCAATCAAGTAATCAGCACATAAATCGCTGTGAGCGCTGAGTCAAGTGGTGCAATAATAAGGCTATAAACGTCAAGCGCTGTAGCGCTGCGTCCCCCGGGATAGCGGGTAATTGAAACGCAATTAGCCGGCACTTTCACGAAACAACGCGTTTTCCATTCTGAACGCAACATTTGTGACACGATTTAATTTTGACTTTACAGCTTTAGGATGCAGGTGGTATTCGTTAATTTTTATTTTAGAGCAATCAAATTATGTGCCTATGTTACAGCCAGAATACAGATCATGAAACACTTTATATTTATATAAAAGGCTACATCTATCACTGGGTTTTCTATTTCTTTACATATTTTTCCTTTCATAACGAGAATATATCCAAGCTGTTAAATGATTGAAAAATTTTAAGTATACTGTTTTAATTGTGTTATACCTTCAATAATTATAGTACACTACAGTAATATCAAATGTAACTAGTTACCACTCCATTTTAATACATCTAATGTCTAATACTACGTCAAACTAAACATTTATCTAATCGAATAAATCGCCAAACCACATTGAAATTTATTATTTTTGATATTCGAATAAACTGGCGGGAATCCAACATTATGATATGGATCAGGGATTAAATCGCGTCTAGATACGGCATCCTGTATAAGCACGTACTTACATGATGTCGTAAAATTTAATTAACTTCGTATGAAACTACACACACTTCTTCTTTTTCTTTAATTGTTATTAATGTCCCGATTCCATTGAGGACGGAGCTCATGTCAGATAAGCCTGCTCATATTATAGATACGTGAGCTTGACTACGACAGAAGTGTTTACTCAATCATTTTAGAACGAATGGTTGACAAGAACGAATTTTAGTACAAAGTCACAGAGTTAAGAAAAAAAAAATTGCTGCGTGTAATTTTTTTGTATCGGTAAAGGGTTTGGCGAGTCGCCTGATGGGAGCGCTACCACCGCCCATGAACATTTGCACAAGCGTAAGTTCTTATTCAGTCCAAACGCCTCTACAAATAGATTACCGACTCCAATGGTATGGGATAAATTAAAGCCCTGCGAAGGGTAAGGAAAAAGATGCAGATATTTATGATGGAAGGTATAATTGGATAAATCCTGAAGCGAATTGAAACATATTTTTCATAATTTATAAAAGTATCATGTTACGTGGTACAATAGTTTTCCCATGTAAGAGTACATAAGATCATCATGGATCGAACATGTACTGTATTATTTCCATGTATATGAAAAAAACGCATATGTACCAATTAATACCGTTCCACCTGATATTATAGGACAATAAAGATTTACAGCATGTATTCAATTACCGACAGAATCTTATCTGAGTTGTATCTAGTGTTTGCTAAATCAATGATAGATAATTTTCGCCACAGCTGCAGCAAGGAGTTATAGCCCTCCGCCCCGCGACCTGCTTACGTGCTTTACATTTATTTTAACTGCTGTTTGCTTTATGATCTCCTGGTAACTCTTGAGACTCTTTACATGGAGAGAATTTTAATTAATTTTATTCTCACGGAAGTTTAAGGACATTTGCTTTGTATTTATGATAATAGAAGAAATTATAAGAGATGTTACTATAACATTGTTGTTTTAAGATTTGTATATCCGATTTGTATATACGGGTACACTCGCGCAGTCCACGTCAAAATCGCTAAACTGATACGCATGGATAAACCCGACGTAAGAGATAAGCATGAGTATTTGAATTTCTCTTTCAAAATCAACGTCTTAAAGGTGAAATGAGGCATAACAAATTGAACGAGAAATGAATTTCGCGAAATACATAGATTACTTACACTTAAAGTCTAAGGAAAGTCTCTGTACCGTGTGCACAGTTTGATATTACTTGCAAGTCTAGGTTTTTATTCAAAGTTTGCAATAATATTATAAAAATACATCAGGCTCTCGAAACTTTGTTTCTCTTCCCGAAATATCCTAAGTTATTACCATCATAACAAAATGCGATACAGTAAACCGTCTATCGCAACACAGTATACATATTTCATCAGCACTTGTGTCTTTTTACCCTGCAAATAACACTGAAACACAATAAATAAACAATAACTTTTTTATTTCGACTCAACGCCGTAAATAAATAATATTTTATGTGATACATAAGCTCGTAATATTTCGGCATAAACATTTGAGTATTGCAGATACTCAGTAATCAAATTGTAAACGACTTTACGTCGGAAATTCTGCGCTGCGGTGAGTGGTTCGGAGCAGAATTAGGCGTTGAGAGGATCATGCTCTTATCACAAGTCTATAGTCTATACTGTATTGTATCTGTTTTAAATTACACCTGAAAATTTTCTTAACATAATATTATATCTCTACTATATATATTAGAAAAGAAGATTAAATGTGGCATTAAATGTGACTAATAGTGATTGAACAATCGAAATTTTATATTCCAATTCTTATTACATTTTAATGTGCTATTTAAAATATCGGTCTCAATAGACATAAATGACTGATCACAACAGGAAATACCCCATGGACACAGATGAGAGATATGCACCTGCTCTAAATTCCACACGGAGCTTCACGGATTTCATACATCCAATGCAATTAATATATTGCATAAGTCAATCAAATGACATGCACGTTTAAAAATAGTTTAAAAATGTAGCTCATTTCGCAATGTTCTCCGAGTATTACATCGCTTCGCATTTTCAACATTTCGATGTCTTTCCGCTCTCCCGCCGTGATTCTATTACCTTTGTACTTGTTAAATATATATACAGAAACCGTTTCGTCTGACTGATTTATACGAAACGTCCAGAATTTATTTCACATTATTGGTTCTTAGGTTTAATCCAATAAGCATTGCTGCGTATACCGTCTCTCGCTATTCTCAACTTAAACCTGATATGACATCTCTTATATTTCGTTATCAAATATCAAATATAATGTGTAATATGAACATTGTGA
>NW_024045132.1:3744246-3750647 GCF_012273895.1 Zerene cesonia | reverse complement strand
CACCTTCAAGAGTGCCAAGACGTCGACAACAGATATCCTCCCTAACGTATGCACATACCCCAGCTCGCGGTGCAAAGGAAAACTTAAACCTCAACTTAAACCTGATATGACATCTCTTATATTTCGTTATCAAATATCAAATATAATGTGTAATATGAACATTGTGAAAAAAGTATGATACAAAGGAATTGAATTAAAATTATTATTGCTGCTTCTTAAAAAAAACGCCAAACTTTTAGAAAAATATAGAGGTTTGCTTAAAAATACCATAAATAATTGAACAAATTACTAAAGTATATAATACCTTTCATTTAACTAATCAAACTCCATTTCAGTTCAAATGCGGGATAAGTCCTAATTGTTGAGCGTACCCGAGTGAAAAAGCTAGACTTGTAAGATGCGCTGACCTACATTGTTTTAGAGCACGAGTTGAACATTTTACACGCCTCAGAAGTGCTTGCTCAAACACTATTTCGTTCTAAAAATCCATATTGTTGAGTTGCCGCTCATAACAGCTCAGCGGTCGTTTATTTGTTCAAAAATCTTGAGAAATTTTATTGGATTGGTATTATTTGGCTTGTTTGAAATCAAGGCTTTATGCTACGTTTATAAATAGATAATTGATTTTGATTCTACCAAACATTAAGTCAAACCGAGTATTGGCATCTAGTTAAACACCATTTAAGTTTACGTCTGCAAGATTGCTTCTGCGAACGGCATATTGTTTGTATATATAGTATGTTTTAGTTAATTTCCTGTACTTTGAACCATATCTAAAATACACACGCTACAACGTTAGTGAACCTCATCAATTTATATATATATTTGCGTTTGATAGATTTATTAAAGTTTATGGTATAGCAGTACAAAATAACTGATGGTAGAGGGACCCGTGTCTTTATTCACTTAAAAACGTAACATCATATAATAAGAGTTCTAAAATAGATGTCTTCTTATATATCGTTATAGAAACAACTCAGTTGAATTCGGCCCTACTATGTACCTGCTTGATTCGCACAATTTTGTAACGGTTAGCATGTGAATATAGAATCGAGAGTTCCTCGGATCAATCACATTAAAACAATGCCTCAATAACGCGGGGTCTAGAAATCTTAGGGGATCGCGGACGAATTCCAAAAGTACGTGGCCCTTTCACTAAAGCCGCTCGACGGAACACAGTGGGGTTTTAGTCGGTGAGAATCTAATATAACCCACGGCCTCTTCCTCAGTATTTATGCAAGATTTCCCCACTGTAAAAAACGGGTCCAGAAATGGGCACTTTACAAG
This sequence comes from Zerene cesonia, assembly GCF_012273895.1. Taxonomy (NCBI): domain Eukaryota; kingdom Metazoa; phylum Arthropoda; class Insecta; order Lepidoptera; family Pieridae; genus Zerene; species Zerene cesonia. The sequence goes on along the minus strand of NW_024045132.1, from coordinate 3,749,360 downwards.
TCCATCAGTGCAATCGATGTGCGTCATGAGACTTCAGTTTTATTGTTGTTTTTCAAAACAATAAAGCTTCAAGAGTGAGCGATTCGATCAACCGAAAAACCCATATAGCATGTTTAAACGATTCCTGACTCGTGGCGGATTGCCAAGTTTTCACGCACTATTGCTATGAGCTATTCTGACCTCTGGTGATGTTCAAGTTTCTAGATATATTTTGTAAATCGGATTAGTATAAAGTTTTTATTTGATTGATGTTGATCTCCGAATGGTTCGGATCAACCGTCCGCTTTTGTAGAGAAACGAAACGAAAACAAATTAGTCGATTTTATCATGAGGAGCTCTTGGTGAAAATACAATATTTTGCTATGTTATATCTGTTAGATTTACTTTATACTTAAATGACGATTCACTCCATTCTACTGAAAAGATAATGAGAATATGGCCTCCGTTTTATTATTTATTTTATCATTTAGAACTCTTATAATTAAAGTATTAAAGACATTTATATTGGGAACAGTCATTTGTTGATCAAACGAGCGTTGACAATTGTTATGTGTCATACAGATAATCTATACAATCCACATCAAATTGTTATCATATTAAAAAAAGATGTCAGTGGTAAACTCAGGCAAAGGTAACAAAAGAAAAAGTAAGAAATAAAGCGATTCCTGTCAAGGGGCAAATAAAGCTGAGTCTATACGAGTGCTTCATCAATCATCAGTGGGAAATCGGTTAAAATGTGAAACGGTAGACCATTAGTTACATCGCGTTTGAGTAATTGCACACAGATTGTACGTTAGGGCGCGCGTCGACTATTGAATAGTTTTCAATTATTGTAATATTTCCTGCTGGAGTTATTTTCGTGAAGTGTGTGATCGTGGAGGAATTGTGTGGCTAACGGATATTATTGCTGTTACAGGCGTTATGGACATATGTAAAAGAATTATGAGATCCAATAAAGTATATATATTCTCGATTACATGCAGTATTTTAATTACATTACACTTGTTGTTTGTTTATTCAGTGTGATAAAATCACAGTGTAATAGTTTTAGTTGATGACGTAATAAACGTCGCCTGTTTATAATTATTTATTTTGGGTGAGGGAGTCGAGCTCGCTTGGGCACGTTATGGGCCATCTAGCATCGGGTAAGTACCACACCCCCACAGAAAACCGGCGTGAACAAGTAGCATATGAATCTACTATGTTTCGGTGAGTTAGAGTTTCGGAGGTCCATAATATCCTTATCCTCACCCATCTCAATTCATTCCTGTGTTATCGACGTCAATCCTTTCCTTATCCTTTACCCCGTAAAAGCAGTAAACGCATTTGCAGTGGTAGGTGATCGACTACCATCAGGCGAAGCACCTGCTCAGTGTCTCGCTATAGCATAGGATAATATTCTAAATAAAAATCTTATCGTAACTTTTTGTTTGAAATTTGTGTTTTCTACAGAATCACGAAAAACATAACACAAAGAAAAACGGACATAATAAATATATAAATTGTATAAATCGTGCTGAAATGTTACTTACAAAGCCTTCACTTGTTTACTTTTCATAACGGCTGGTTAAAACAGACGACATGTAAGCATTCTCACAAAAGGCTACCAAATTCCGATCTTGACTTCATTCAACTTTTGGTTGTGTGAAATTTTCAATCTAAGTTTCGCGCTAGAATTGAATTTCACGAGAAATATTATTAGCTTACTGTGATATCCCTTTGTTGCAGTTTTACAACTGTTCAGCATCTAGATATGAGCGTCTACACGAAACTAAATAGTTTATAAGAGTTCATTTTGAATAAAATCTACTGTATTGTAAAATATTATATGAAATACACTGAAATATTTTTTGAAGAACAAAGACAGAATAATAAGTCACACGCTACACGCATCCTTAAACACACTTTAATTCCCCCAATATTATTCAATTCCATCGAATGTTTTTAAATTCAAAAATTTCCTGTGATTGACCGATTTTCATTCCTTATCATTAAACTACTGACGTTGAATCTTCGTGTAGCTGAATCGATGATTTGAAACAATAAATTGAGAGGATTTTAATCCAAGTGCAGCAGAGGAATAGAATTTACTTCCAGCTAACCGATAACAGGATAAAGACGTTTCTAGAAGTTATTGGGTTTAGCATTTCACACTCGATTCGGTTTCTTCGGAACTTGACTTTAATGGAATCTGAACAATTATTAAATTTTCTACAGATCGTACGTACATGTACATAATATGATGAAATGTTTCATAATTTGGGAGGAATAATAGTGTCTTTAGTAACTGTATATTTTGTATTTTCAATATTTATATTTGTAGACGTATTAAGTATACAAGCGTAAATTAAAACTAAATTATATCATAAATTCCGTTAAACCAAAATACATAAAGCAATAAAGCATTATACCTTACCTACTCATGACCAAAAGGCTTGAAAATAAAATTTGAAAGATATTCAGATTCAATATAAAATATTGACAGCTAAAACCCAATTCTATCTCTCATTGTATTCGCACAGCAACCTTCAAATTACAGTAAACACAATGTCGCTATATAAACGCCAAACATTTCAAATATTTAATTAATTTCACCTTAACATTAGAACTTACTGAATGGCGAAAGATCAGACCAGATTTGTGTTACCTCGTTAATAAGTTCCTTCAGCGCTTTCTCTTTGAGACCTGCGGCTTGAATTCAATTCAAGCTGATGATTATCAGTCTTAGAAAGATTTCATTGACCCAGAATAATCTTATAAATGCGGTTTGATAAAGCCAATGTCTTTAGGGACCTTATGATTAAATTTAATTGACAACAACGACATCGAAAGTTTATCTGCAACCCATTTTTTCATATTATTGTCGTTTTAAGAAAAATGAAATAATTTTTTGATTCAAATCTATGTGATACAATATCCCGGCATCTTCAAGGAAATGGTTAAAGCTCACGATTTCATCCAGGCTTCCACTAATATTTAATTATTTATAGAAAAATAGCAACAAGATATGATATAATTCACCATTGAATTATTAAACTCAGTCCTCACAGCTATCTCTGGCCGTCATGTCCTAAGTAATTAATGTAATCCCATTCATCGTGGCCGACCGCGGTTAATGATCCAGCCAAAAATAACTTCATTAGACCAAGCTTTTGGTACAGCGGAGCGTGTGATAGCGGGATATTATTTATATCACTTTTTTGTTAACAAAATGGATGATGAGACATTTTGACAGAATAGAAAAAATTCGATCACGAGGCAGGATTCGAACCTGCGTTTCTTGCCTAACCGTAGCAACGCTTAGCCTCTCGGCCACCCGTGATCCTGCCACAACTTTCAAAATGTCTCATTTATAAAGCATTTCAATGCTATAAAACTAAAAATTAAAATGGATGATTTTCATTTTTAGTTTTAAATCATCAAAATACTAATAAATGTTTGAAGTTATTCTAATTAAAAACATTTTGTTTTGATGCTATAAATCTTTAAATTACTCACGTTCCTTTGATACAATGTTGTAATAATTGAAATAATGATTCATATTAGTTGAGATAATTTAGTCCATAAGGACATGAAACCAAAAGAGTAGAAGAAAATTTATTGGTAGAGATCATGTATGGCGAAAGATGCAAGTTCGAATCCCGCCTCGTGATTAAATTTTTTCTGTTCCTCAAAGTGTTAAAATTAACTATGGAAAATAGCACCTCGTATGTATGTTTCTTGTATTTCGATTTATAAACCACAAACGAGGTATTCCACCACAAATTATACTCATATTTCGGAATGTATGGTTAATCTAAACGGAACTTGAGATGGGGGAATATAGACATGTAGTTCATGAGCGCGAGGTGATTTTTAAACGTAAGGTTCTAGGCCATAGTCTGGCGCGTTCCATTTGAGATCCCTGTATAGCTGCTATTATGCAGTGAGTTTGGCCACCAAGGAAGTTTTAGCGGGAAGTCCCACGCTCTACTTTTTCCCTAAAAGCTATAATATATTTCAAAGATTTTATCCCCTAGGGAGAGGCTAGGCGTTGCTACGGTTAGGCAAGATACGCAGGTTCGAATCCTGCCTCGTGATCAAATTTTTTCTATTCTTTCAAAATTTCTAATTCAAAATTTCTAGATTTTATCCCCGTTAAAAAAAGAATGTAGATATACAAAAAATAATAATATCCATATTTAAATTTGTATTCTGTATGTACATAAGTACTTTTGTATGTATATAATATTTGAATAAAGTAACCGACAGATGATCGTAAAGTATGATGAACAACAAGCCATTTTTTGTTTCCACTGGAAAGATATGTTCATGTGAGGATCCAGGCCATCATTCATCGCGTTAACAAATATAACAAAAAGGATGGGGCGTTTATGGGAATCCTTTATAAATCCTCGAATTTTGATAAATAAAATGCATTGAACAATAAAAATAAAACACCCAAATAAACGATAGCTATATGTTTCTTCGCGTTTGACGCACTTACTAAAATTTTTTGACGTGACAACGTCTTAAATTAGGTTGCGGCTCGGAGTCACTCATGAAAAAGTGTAACGCCCGGTAACGTTACGATGAGTCACCGAACTATGATCGGTCCGCCGCGCGCGCAGCACTAGAGAATTAGGCGCATTGAATCGGCGCGTGCTTGTGTCTCTGTCTCTGTCTTTTTAGTAAACAAAATATATTTTCTATAGTTAAAATTTGTGCAATTCTTATTTTCATTCAATTCCTTGTTCCTATTGTGCAATTTAATAATATTCATATCAATAAATATTCTACCGAGAAAAAGACGTTGTCACGTAAAATCTTCGCCCGTAAAACCGACTTTACAGGCAACCATTTTTTGTTGTTTTTTCTGTAACATTTTTATAATTTGATTATTCAGTTTTATTCACAATTTATCGATGTTATAATTTTTTAAGCAAATACAATTTTAAAACCTAATTAAAATTTCATTCCGCGCTACAATACGCAGCTGTCAAAATATGAACCAGAATATCAGCATTGAACAGAAACGGTTTTCAAATAAATTCACAATTTGAAAATACTTAGTCTGGCCATAAATACTGTTACACTTAATTATAAAAAAATATTACATTTGAATTTCGAATCTG
>NW_024045132.1:3726827-3743246 GCF_012273895.1 Zerene cesonia | reverse complement strand
AAAGTAATAAATGTTATTTGCAGTTAACAATTTTCTTTTTTCTTTATTACAATATTTATGGCAAGACTAGGTAAATCAGAACACCATCACATTCGTAGTATTAATTTTGTATAAAATAAGCGTCTGAATAAAGCTTTATCAAATTGTTTTGGGCAGGTCTTAGAATAGTTAGGTCTAAAGTTAAAACAGTTTGATTCCTATTTGTACATAACTAGCGGTCCGCACCGGATTTTTCCATCCAACCATCACTGCGCCACAACATTAAACATTACCCAGTTGGTACAGCAATTTTCTGCGTGTACAAAAATGTAGTGACGATACTTATTAGTTGCAATGTTATAATGGAATAGCTATATTCTGATTAAACATGTGTAAAAGTGCTTATTGTACCTATATTGTTATTTCTATCACACCTTCTGTATCTCGAAATTTAACAGTCAACTTAACAATTCTTGCTTTTGCCCGCGGCTTCGCCCACGTTAAATTTGGAGTATTTAATATATTTTCTTATACATATTATGAACCATTTTTTTATGTTACCGCGGGCAACTGATCAGGTGGTTCGCCTGATGGTAAGCGATTACCACTGACCATGAACATTCGCAGATGTATTGCCTCTGTGGATGCGCTGCCTGCTTTTAAGGGGTAAGGGAAAGGGAAAGGATGTTAATCCCAGTGGTTAGACTGGAAAGAAGGAATGGACTGGGACGGGTGAGGAAAAGGAAATGGTCTTCCGGCTCTACCATCCGGCATGCCACTACTTCACGCCGATTTTCTGTGGGGGTGTGGTACGTTCCCTGGTGTGAGCTGGCCCAATTCGTGACGAAGCGTGCTCGACTCTCACATCAAAACCTTCCTTCTGTATCACTCTATCTATTGAAAAAAAATAATCAAATCAGTTGAGAAGTTTTAAAGACTTAAATATACATACATACAGACGTGGGAAGCGACTTTGCTTTATACTAGTACTAGCTGCGCCCCGTGGTTTCACCCGCGTAAGGTCGTATCCCTTGGAAATATCGGGATAAAAAGCTGCCTATATGATATTTCAGTTGTCGAGCTGTCTACATACCAAATTTCATTGCAATCGGTTCAGTAATTTTTGCGTGAAAGAGCTACAAAAACACACACATCCTTACAAACTTTCGCATTTATTATATTAGTAGGATTAGTAGGACTATGTAGTGTTGTTAATTTCACGGTAATAATTGACAGTTATTCAGAATGAAACAATGGACAAGCGAGCCGCGCATCCGTCCACCGTTTCCTATAAGCGAGGCGTTAGTCCAACAATAATCCGCATGCGGCCAAAACTTTTTAATTTCGCAATCCCGGGACCTGATGAGGCTTTATTCACCTAAAGCTATAATATCGAGCTATATTAACGTAAGTACCGCTCTGTAGTATGTGTGTAAATATAATATCTTATGCATACATATGTGGGTGCAGCATAATATTTTATCCACCCGCGGCTTTGCTTGTGTGGACAAGGAAAAAAGATTTTTCGAAGTTTTATATACTTTGATCTTTCTCTAGTCTTAAACTATCCTTGTACCACCTATTTCCGATTTGTTTAGGCGTGGAGAAGACTGATATATAGACAGCCAGACAGACTTTCGCATTTATAATAATAGTAGGGATGTTGGTAAATGATTGGTAAAATCTTTGTTTGTAAAAATAAATAAAATAAAATGAATAAACAATTCAATTTATCTCTGAATACAATCTCGATCATGTTATTTTTGTTAATATTATGTTAACACATCCGCTTATTAATTAATGCATAATTTCAAAATGTTATTTAAAATATACGTACATACTAATATATATGAGACGTACTATTACGCCGAATACACTGTATGTACTGTAATGTACTGCACTTTTATGGTGTAGCACAAAGCTACGAGTGTACTACGCCTCTACGAACAAGTCCGCTACGAAAGGTGAAACTTTCGAATTATTTGCCGCATCGTTCTACTTTGCTTTTTCTCAGTTTTCTAATTAAAACGACTGCTCTATTTTTTCACGTTATAATTACAGATACAAAAGTGTAATCATGAAATAGTCTCTTTTTATATAATTACATTAATTACGAAAAGGTTTATTCCTGCAACAAAATAAACTACGTAGTATTTATTAACAGCTAGATTTGGGATAGTTACAGAAATCTATATTACAGTTATGTTGGAAAGGGTTGAAATGTTTCCTATAATTTGCAAATAAATGATCCTTTAGAAGCCTAAGTGTAAGGGTTTACAAAGTTCATGTGGGCGACACATTGGGAGACCGTTTTGTGAAGTTCGAGAGTTTAGACACCTCGCTTAGATTTATATTAATGATATGGTCTATGTCAGCCTTGTTACTATATTAATGTCTCGATATTGTGCAGTTTATTAGTTTAGTTTTGTAGGAGAATGATGAGATAGAGACAGTTGTGCTGTTAACCGTTGTTATTGTTAAGTAAGGAGAATAATGAAATTTTACATCTGCAACTCTTTGAAGAATATCTACAATGATTTTACAGTTTTTTTTTAAGTTCAGAGCAAATAGATAGCAAAGTAAATCTAATAAAAAAAGATTGTGTGGTTTTATGAAACCACGGTAAAAGTTAAACTTTTTTTTTAAATTACAGATATTTAAATGTTGGTCAGCTGATGGAACTATAGACGCCGCCATATTAGCTTCGGCTGCTCTGATGAGCACCTTTCACTTAATCCATTCTCCGCGGCCCACCGTCACGCGACATACTATACACAGACCAAAAAAATTTAGACGATGTAGTAAATGTTTCACTTTAATAAAGGAACATCTCGAAATTAAAGTATTTAAGAGAATATGTACAAGTGTGCAAAGTGTGCCAAGCTCCGCACTGCGTGTTCTCTCAGCTCAACCGAACGTCTTTAAGACCACCCGAAGAAGCCACCGCTAACAGCGTCAATTACTCATCCTTTTGACATCTCGGACAGTGTTTTCGCCGAAAGATTTTCCTCTCCAAATAGACAAGTATTTCGCATAAAGGAAATGTTTATTTTAGCCGCTTGTGATCGCTGTGCTGAAAAATCGGCCACAAAAGAATACTCCGGATTAGACATTATATTGTTTTTGGCTCGGAGCTGCGACTTGTCAAAATATTATCCCTCTAAATGGGATATATCGGGTGGGATTTCACGTTGGATCCCAAATGTATTTACGTCGATTGGGGTCCAGTAATAATAGTCTATATTTGATGGCTTTGAAAATAGAAGAATTTGTGGGCGTGTTGCTTCGGATGTTATCGTTAGCTTTTGTAAAGTTGGGATTTGTTTTCGCATGCTTTTTATATTTTCAATCGGATAAATTTTATGATGAGTTTGACGTTTTGTACCTACTTGCAGTTTTTCTATATATCTATCTAGTTAGTTTTTATATCTGTTTGTTGAAAATAATCTTGGATTGGGAAGTAAATAAATTAATTGTGGGTTTTCGAACACAGTCATTCATTTTAGTAGTATTAGACTATTATAGGACAATATAACAAAATGGTTAGTTTTTTTGCTATGTAGGAATGTTGCTATGTAAGATAGGAAACGTTAATAAAGATAAACTTCCTTTCTCCGGAATAGGGATTAGGGAATAAGAGTTTAGAAATCATTGATTAATTAATGTGAACGAGATTAAGAAAGGCTCACTAAAATAGAAGTTATTATTTAATTAGATTTATAAAACACGGTTGCTGCGGCTTCACTCGCTTGGGGCTGCCGGCTGAAATGTGGCCTAATGCTATTACAGACTGTAATCTATCTCTGTACCAAATTTTAATACAAAAATAGGCTTTTGCATGAATAACTAACATGTAGTCTTTCAAATATTTGCGTTTATTAATTATTATAATAATGTTAGTGGGATCGTGTGATGATTAATGAACGCTTCGTCTCCAATTGAATAAGAGATCTGGTTAAATTTCAACGAACGGAAAATGTAAACTGTAATATTTGTGGTCGTAAAAGAAAATGTTGATAAAGCCTGATGAATATGTAAATATGGTTGAACTTATAGAAAGGGGAGCCGAGCTTCTTTGACTATATTTGTGAAGTTTGGATAAAACCCAATGTGTATATTATTTCTCCGATCTCTTATTTATTTAAGGCGGTTATACAAGAGCGGCTGTAATATAGTTACTGGGTAAAGTTGTATAATAAAACAAAATATTAATATTGGTAGATATAGTGTCGTAAAAAAAAATACAAAATCATCGTCAAGCAATGCAATGCACTCTACTAAGGGACTCCTAAGAGGGTTTAGGCAGCTCAGTGCGAGTTGGTAGATTTGTCATGTCATCGATCTTGGATTCTTGGGCATACATAACGTTCCTCAGGACGCTTACACAAATACTCAATTGTTATTAGCATAATAACATTTTGTACATCGTTGCTAAAATTTATTCCTTTGAAAGATACAATTATGGATTTCTTGTTCGTATGAGGTGTTAAAATTTAACTTGAAATTTTTGTAACTTTAGTGGGATACGCAGATTCTCATTAAGAAAGTAGGATCGTTTCCCAGGTTATGAAACATGCACACATAATAATTAATCATTATAATTATTATGCAGCAAGCGATTTTTTTAAGCTTTTAAACATGGTTACTTGTATCTCAACTATAGCTGTACAGCTACTGAGTAGTGTAAAGGTTTTTAATAACGTTTCATTTCATGCACAAGGGTTTAATATGGATAATTAATCTAGAGTTCTTAACGCTTAATTGGCTAAAGACATTTACCGTAGCTAATAATTTTTATTTATAATTCCTAAAAGCGAAATATTTTAACAACCAACCACGAGTAAACCGCCTAAATTCAAATTGTTCTATATCTTTAAACATAGTGAGGTCGGCCTAGTTTCATTTAAGCATTGTTTTAAAATTCGCAGACGCCTGCCAAATAAAGTGCGAATCCGGAATAAGGCCGCAAAACCGAATGTATAGTACATTCATATTTTACTGGGACTTGTAAGAAATTCAATTACTAAATTTTAAGCTTATTTGGATAACCAAAGACAGCCTTTTTAAAAAAGCGTTAACATACATGATATAATTTGTATCTTTTTATTTGGTCAAATTATGGAAAGTACAGTCCCAATTAGCACGTGGCATTTAACGCATTATACGGATTATGTTACGTTGTTTCACGAGGGCATACATCCAACACACAGAGGTCTTTTAAGAAATTTAATTTGCTATGAGACAAATTTTTATTAAACTTTACCCATCGTAGCTAAAACTATCATTTAACCTCAAAATAACAACCAATACAAAGCAATATAACCGTGGAACTGATTAACAGTTAACATTAATCTAAATGAAGTGGACATTTTGTTGATTGTGGTCGAATTTATCTACGAACAAAGAACAGTATGCACATATTTTATGTCCTTATAAGAAATTATAATAGTAGACGACGAGTTTAATTTAAAGCTCTTTTACGAACAAAACGAATAACTAGAACCATCCATACTCTCTACTCTTTTTAAATGCTATTCCACAAAAAAACCAGACCACTCCTTCAGGAAATATTCCTGTATTTCTTTGTATGCTGCATTTCAACTACAATATATTTAATAACCGACCATTGACACGTCTCATCCCACTGATTTACAGCGCTAAATTCTCGCGCAATGAGTCGCAGCTGCACCGCGCGACAATTTAACAATCTCGGCGACATTAATAGCTCATTCGCAGTATTTGACCGGCCGATAGCATCCGACTAACGGCCCGGTAATGTGTGTGTGTTAATTGTCGGAAACAATTAACTTAAACCTCCATTAAACACGTTATAATGGTCTACACATCAGGTTGTAATGGCGTACGTTTATGGGGTGTGATATTTTTTAGTTTAATACATTTCAGACTCTTTATGACGATAAATCGATCTTTGATTACTAAAGTTTAGGTCTATGGTTTATGCTCGTGTTAGAAAATTTATTCTTAATTTCGTCTTTGTGACTTAGTAATGCAATATACATAGAAAATATAATTACTAGAGACAATTATATCTATTTTACAATATTTTTCAATAAAAGTGATCATATTATACGTATGAATTGGAAAAACTATGATTTTTATTTGACAATGCTCTCAAATGTATAACAGCTTCTGAAAAAAAAATCAAAATGTTAGGCGTTTGTGTGATGTGTTATTTATGACGGTATATGCAACTTCACCTGATCGTAAATAACACACACCGCCCACAGACATCCAAAGCAATTAGTTGCACAAGTTTTGGTACAAGGTTTATAATATATGTATAATAAATAATGAAGTAAAGAAATTGGTCTGGGTGTTTCTTGTATTGTAAAAGGGGATATAGTGTGTACGGTATAGTTTTTGTAATTGAAACCACATCTTGATTACGCTTTAAAGCCTGTATGTAATCAACTGCTGTACACTAGATTTTCGTCCATTATAATTAAAAAATGGTTTCATAAGTCTCAACAATTTATTTGATTTTATAATTATAGCGTTTTTTTAACTATATTTATTATTTTATTTCATAAATAAATGAAGCAAATAAATACTTCTACAGAAGCGTGTATTTATCGGAACATTAATTTTATTCACGTCTACTATTATAAGTAGAAATAAAAAAAATTACAAACTTAAAAACTAGAAAGAGTTAATATCTCGCAGATTTTGCAATTGTGACAAAAGTTTGTTGACAAAAGCATTATTATAGGAAGAACGCTGAATTGAATTTCTAAATAACTGAAAAGGACAAGTTTCATAGAACTTGTGCTTTCATTGTTTTTTGGTGAATATTATAGGATTATGCTGTGATATGCGACGTAAAGAAATGCATGCATTAACCTGTTACTATTTCACGCCGATCTTTTAGACAGTTTTTAGGAAATTAATCTAGTAGGGTAAGTATCTAGGGTAGATCTAAGAGTAGCAAATCATCTAATTTTTATACCCCTAAATGATGAGAGTAAGCCAGAACAAAATTTGCTCACCCAGCTTACAAATTATAACCAAAAAATCTAAATAAAAAAGTGCCAAGCAAGAATGTACTTAAACTAAATCCAATCAGTTCCACTTCATCACGCAAAGCGTTGTTATCAAAACGTCAGAACAATATTAAACACACATTATTGAATAGTTTATGTTAATAACGTATCGAGAAGCAATTTCCGATCGTGATTTTCCATCAAATATATCGCGCAACTATGCTACTGTAACTAGACGAAGAATAGTAAGAAAACGGTGAAATAAACTGTTTTAATTGAATTATCTATGCATCCTCCTATTTAGCAAATGTAATTTAGGTATAATGGAAAATAAGAACTTTTTACCTATACTAATATTATAAACCTGAAGAGTTTGTTTGTTTGAACGCACTAATCTCAGGAACTACTGGTCCGATTTGAAAAATTCTTTCAGTGTTAGATAGCCCGTTTATTGAGGTAGGCTATAGGCTATATATGTACCACAGGCAAAGCCGGGCGGATCACCAGTATTTCTTAAACGATAATGATTTGTTAATATATCTATACAAGACAAAAGGTAGTCTAATGGGTGGCGATTCAAAACAGAAACATAAGTATAATATTGCTTTAAATAATAGTGATATTGTGAAAGGTAGTGATAATTAAACACTCAGTATATGTCACACAAACTGAAGCATTATATAATTACGTTACAAGCGGATTCCCTAAAGCGATTAAAATATTGATTGATGTAATATCCGACCTGTCAACTGTCATTATAACCTTGAGGAATTATATGACTATCGCCTTTGCCAATAAACTATATTGGCGGAACATCTAACTAGGTTTGCTACCCACCATTATATATCTATCTATATAAAAGAAAGTGGTGTTAGTTACACTATTTATAACTCCAGAACGGATTAACCGATTTGGCTAAAAATTTCTGCAGAGGTAGCTTAAAACCAAGAGACAGACATAGGAAAGTTTTATTCCACAAATCCCACGGGAACGGGAACAGGCGAGGAAACCCCTGGGTCTATGTTACCTGCGACTACGCGAGCAAAGCGCGGGCGGAAAGCTAGTCTAAATATAAATATACCAAACTGAATTAAATAATTGATGATGAATCAGTATGTTCTATCAGTATGTCTTGTTCATATTTGCAATACTTTTTTCTATCATGTTTGAAATATAATTTATTATTTGATTTTTGTCGTGTTCTGTACCTAGTTTTGTAAAATAAATGTTTATCTAGCCATCTTTATATTTGGCTTTTATAGAGGAGAGTACTAAGGAAAGATTTAAGAATTTCGTCCCTCAAGGATTCCCTTTTTATTTCCACTCTATTGAACTAGATGTGTCAAATATTGTTTGACACCTCGCGTAGTAAGCACGGCCAACTAGTATGAAACTCAAACTCAGTATTAAAAAATTTTTTAATCTCAAATTTTAGAAGAGCTCATTAAAAGTCGTTTAACCGAGAATATTTATATTAAAAGCCCGATGATAGGTGACATAACTGTTTTTAAACAAATAACTAGACCGCCTTCAATTTGTTACAACTAGTTCAAACTGAAATGTGACCACATAACAAGTAACAGCTATTGAATATAAGAAATCATCAAAATCGGTTCACCCATTAATAAGTTATGAGGTAACAAACACAAAAAAGTCGTTGAATAGAGAACCTCCTTTTTTGAAGTCAGTTTCACAATCATTTTATATAATTATATTTGATGATTAATTACCTCTTTATTCTTTGCAAAATATATGTTTTACTGATACTAGTTAGACACGACTTGTTTGAGCAAAAATAAATAACATTATATAAACGTAGTGTAGTTATTTACCTTATTTTATAGATTAAAAACATTTACTGTAAAAAATAACAATTATATCCTTTCTTTATTATTCTTATCTTCATTGATCGCAGTGGACACTTCTTATAGTTTTAGGGGAAAACGTCAATGATTGTTACATTAAAATTATATTTGTTTATGAACGCTATTTGGCGTCTGCATGAACAAATTACTTTTCAACGGATTGCATAAGTAAAATATCACGAGGATATTAACATACGGGCATACCTTAGCAAAATCAACAAGGGTTCACATAAATCTTGGCTATGAACAAATCATTTTTCAATCCCGGGTCAGGGCACTTATTCGTTATAAATCGAAGGACCGGCCTGTTAGCTCAGAACCGAGTTTGATTTATGTGAGCCCTGGAAGGGTCCAGCACGGTTTGTTAGTTCCAATATTTGTTTTGCTGATTTTGAAAGCATTTCGCTGACCAACGCGGTTTTTAATATAATTTTGATTTAATCATTCACTCTTAATTGTATAAAAATGCCTGCCATTATTAAATACAGTTTGTATGAAAAATAATTAGGAATATCTTAGCTAGGTATTCTTTTTTAAAATTATGCGGTAAAATCAATTCGGAAGTTTTCGTTACAAGTTTTGTAAATTACCCAACTCATTTTCACTTCGCGTTAAGAACTCCACTCCATAAGTGGTTGTTTTTGGAAAAACTAACCCAAGGTTTTCTAATTTAACACAAATTTCCACACGCTTTCTTGCAAAATTTTATCGAATTCTGTTGTTCTGTGGTTTAACTGCGAGTGTAGCAAACAGCAAGATACATTTTCAAAGATATTAGCATTGGACGTATATATATTATGTATATTTCTTATTACTTCCATAAAATCTTGCAATAATCGATACGTTATTGATATTCCTAACAGCGAAAAGACAGTAAAAATAAAGAAAGTTAGAAAAACACAAGTTTAATGAAGTCAGAAGCAACGAATTCGGGAGCCGCTGTAATACATTATGCAAAACCTCATTATCTTCGAACTTCAGGTCTTATCGGAACGAACTGAGGCTCTTCTGATGCTTTGTCTTAAATATACAATAAGTAATCTGCAGTTTTATATAATTAGGTGCTGATTTGCAAAAAAGCACAAAAGAAGTAAGAAGAGCCGCAGTCACAAAGTATTAATTTTGTCTGAACTATTTTAATCTTTACTTGCACCTGGAGACCATTCATTGTAACAATAGACTTTGAATAACTAATAATTCTATTCTACAAAATGGGTCACTGACCCTGACATCCATGGGGGGAGGAGGAATGGGTGATACCTAAAATGGTATCCATATTCTAAAATCAAACCATTTCGAAGCATAGTTAGACCATTCACGGATAAAATTCCAATATTTTTTGTTGTAACAATATAAAATAAAGACGATATTACAATTACATACTGTTTATTATTTTACCATTTATTAATAAAAGTAGAAGGTCGCATAAGTAGCTAGTATTAGTTCTAAGTCATTTATCATTTATATAACAATTTTAAAATGCATAATTCTCGTTACGCGTGTACAGTTCCGCCGGCCTAAAAATTATTGTTAAACAATTAAAATGAAGCCTTATTTTTCAGGATATTGCGGTTAATTTAATTGTAATGCGGACGCTGTTTGCTTTGACTAATGGAAAATATTTTAAGATGGAATATTCCTAGAAACGTTGAAAGTTTGTTCTGGTTAATATCATTGACACAATTTCGTTAGAATTTTCGAAATTATACAACATTTTTGGAGCAATTTATTGAGCTTGTACATAGAGGACAATTTAGGGGTACTTGGTTTTTATTAATTTATACGTACACGATAGAGAGTTTTGATTGATTTATTGATTGATAAAATAACCTTAATATTATTTACACATGTGAGTAGTGGTCTTCATAACTTGAATGGTTTAAAATGCTTTTGCCTTTCCGCCAGTCATATTCGTACGCATTATTATCATACTTTCCCTTAATTAATTTAAGGAAAACGAATCAGAAAAGTATCGGCGATCTCTTTGACGCGCTAACACAATGAAAGTGTAATATTGCGACGTGCTATAATGGACGTCGGAGCGTCGCCTACGTGATCGCATATTGCGCGCGTGACTGGAATGCGTCGCGCCTCTCAAACTTTTATTGTTTTACAACTTCTAAATAAATGTTCTGTTTATCTGTCAGTTAAACCTCAAATATTGTTTGATAATCACGAAAATAGAGTCAAATAGTCTATCAGCGACGATAAGCCACTGAAGCTCATTTAATTTTACGAGTTATTCAATAATTTGTCTTATTTATATTAACTTGATAAGGACATGTGCCGTGTGGAGACCTTTTACCGAGTAATCATTTCCTGAGGATATAAATGATGGATGAAATAAAACGTAGTCCTTTGTATTGGAACGTGTTTATAGTATATGTAAATATATTATATTTAAGGTATCTATAGTGTAAGAATTGTTCATACATAAATGAAAGTAAACTGAATATGTTTCCCTATATTAAAATATTTTTCAGTCGTAAATAATATTCATAGGTATTAATATAATGAATATTGATACAATGCAACTATGAAATTGTTTCAAAACTGTTTCACCATAAAATGATAAACTGAATTAACGTAAAATTGCACGTGGGAGTCGAGAATACTTCGACACGTATTGGGCTAACTTGCACTGGGGAAGTACCACACCCCTACAGAACACCGCCGTGAAATAGTAACATGCTTCTGTGTTTCGTTCAGTGAGCCGGAGACCTGTTTCCTTTTCCTCACCCTTCCCAGTCTATTCCTCGTTTCCAGTTTTTAAGCTTTACTCTTATCCCCTAAAAAGCGGAGAGCGTATTCCCATAGGTACTGCCTCTGCGAATGTTCATGGGCGGTGGTGAACGCTAACCATCATACCCGCTCTGACATAAAAAATGTATATATGTCTGAAGGGAATTATTTGAGAGCCAGCGGCTGAAAAGACGTACAACGCTTGGAAGTGCTCTGACACAGGAACACTGTGTTAATAAATGAAGACATAAAGACTTTTATAGTAAGTCATAAAATCTATTCAAAAATCATAAATATAAATCTGACGATTTTTTTCAAGAGGAAGCATGTTAGCGTTGCATCTGACTCTTGGAGATAAATACAGAAGTGTGAGTATAATAGGATATAGGAGACTGGTCAATTTCTTATGTTAGTAAAAAGATTACTCAGAACTTGACATGCAGATTCCGTTCTCAGTGAGATCAGGAGTTACTACCGAAAAAAGAGAAGAAGAAAATAATCTACCAGTGATGCTAATATGAAATACCCCTACTACTTAGGGGCACACAGACCTTCACACGTTACAGTACCTTATAGATTTATCAAGAACACTAACTATTCTTTATACAACTTAAAATGAATTATGCCAATCAATAAATAACATAATTTCCAGTAACCTAGTAGCAACTCAGTTAAATTACACTTTGTTTTCTATTTATATTTAGATTATAAACTTTTAAACATTATCGGAACCTACACATTACCTCTGGAGTTGAAAAAATCACATAAAAAAGTTTAAAAAAGTTAATGATAGAAATAGCTAAATTGACATGTGCTCTGCTACAGATAGGTACGTAAGGAAATTATTTGATCAAATCGGCGAGGCGATCCTAATCAGGTTAATAAGAGAATCCCAAGAAATTATTATATTATCACCGATCCTTGATAGAACAAAGTTTAAATTGAATCTGTCCGTTTATAGTGGTACAAAATCGAGTCTAAAGGCGTTGATTACATATGAAATACCGGTTACGATAATAAAAGCGTGTTATTAATGGTAACAATATAAATCAAACTGCATGTTAATATATGCCGAGCAGGTCTAGCAGCTGTCATCATTACAATTGAAAGAGTTGGAGACAGCTTTGCTTCTAGTCACATCACATGTACTCGAAACATAAGTAAGAAATATACCTTTTGCTTCCCTATTTCAAGGACGCTCTTAGGGGACCAAGGACCGTGCTATTTTGTATTATTTTCTATAGTCATTTTTATTGCATTGTCCATTTTTTTGTTCTGTTTGCTGATCTGTATATTCTTATTTTTGTCCTTGAAATAAATGTGTACTCTTTCTTTCTTTTAATGAACAGTTTCACAAAGTGGAGTTGAATTTTTAATCGCTAAATGTAACCGGATGATAAGGTTTTATCTCAAATTTAATAGCCACTCGAGATTTAAGTGAATAATAATAGATTTAGGAAGTTTGCGTGGAGAGCAATTTATGTGCCTTTTGTAGCGGACTGTTCCGGTCTCGGATTTTTTACAAATAAATCCCTTAAGATTTCTCACAAAGAGTTTCATTTGCATCTTGTCGGTGACGGAGATCAACAGGGAAAAGCCTTTAAATTAGCGATAAGTTCTAGCTAAAACTAGAAAATTTCAATGTAACACAATGAAATGATACAGATTACGAAATAGGAACACAGGAACAGGCTATCCGTACAGTACAGTTATTAATGGATCCTCGTGGATCCAAGGTGTACTACCATGTGTACTCTAACATGAATTTGCTGTTTAGTTGAAGTCAGGAAATAACATTAATAATGACATTGTGTCAACAAAGAGAATAAAATTAGGAAATTCCTATCAACAACGCATGAATCAAATGTCTTTGTCTAATAGAGGATCAACGGATTTGATCGCCAAAGATTCAATTTCAATGCATGCCTGAGTTTCCGATATTAAAACGTATGATCTGGAAAAGACTCATAATCGTGATAGTTTTAGCTATAGGGAATGATCTAACTCCCATAAAAAAATCCTTTGACTAGGCAGACGAAGTGATTTGGGCATAAATGTACGGATGAATAATGAAATTATGTTATCAACTTAATTTTACGTTTGTGAAAAATTATGCATCTATTACAAATTACAAGTGTAATAAAAACAAATTATTGTCATTACATTTGTTAATTTTTAAATACTACTTTCTTTTTATTTATATTTGTTTTGACACAAAATTTTTGCGTATGTTATCCCTATTTATCTTTGTGGATGTCGTTTTTTTTTTAATATTTATGTGGGCTTTGAACAGTTTTAGAGTCAACAAAACAAAATTGTCATTACTTTTTACCTTAAGTTACGGTACTGCCGTATCTTTACTCATTGGTAAGTAACTGACTTGAGTCTTAAAAGTCTACTCTCCCAATCAAAACTTTTTTTAACAACCACACAGAGTGTCCCAACGCCACAGAGCTATTCTATGTCAACCAATGAGGTAGTCACCGCACCATATCCCTTAAAACATCTTGCATGAATATACTTCCATGTCAAACATCTGATGAATACATCATTAAAAATGAAATAGCAGCAAGTCGGTTTCGCAGCCCCACGGCGTCCCTTACCAGATTTATTAAGGCAATTAAACTTGGAGCAAGTTGACAGTTTTTTCTTTGTTTCGAGTACTTTAATGAGCGCCGCGAGCGGTTCGGAATTAAATCACGGGCATCAAACATTTTTTAATGCTCCCCGATTTTTGGCTTCCGGTTTTACATTATGTTTGTTATGGCCTTCTTAGAAGGCAACCTTTATTTTGAACAATGTTGTTTGTTCTTAATGATATCGAAATATTTTAGGATATTACGGGAAGGGAAGGTAGGGAAACTACAAATACATAGAAACAATTTTTTATTAGGGGGGAAGTACAACACCCTCTCAGAAGACCGGCGTGAAATAGCAATCTGCTGTGTTTTGTTCGATGGGTGGGGGAGCCGGGGGCCCATATCCTTTTCCATACCCTTCCTAGTCCTTTCCTCTACTCCTCTCGTCAATCCTTTCCTGATCACTTTCCAATTGGCAGCCGGCAATCTATTTGAAGAAGCGTAAGGTCTGCAATCGACATTACACCTTTTCAAATGTTCATGGTAGCGCTTACCAGGCGTCCCACCAGCTCCATGTCCGACTATGACATAAAAAAAAAATGGTTGCCTGTAAAGTCAGTTTTACGGGTGAAGATTTTACGTGACAACGTCTTTTTCTTGGTAGAATATTTATTAATATGAATATTATTAAATTGCACAATAGGAACAAGGAATTGAATGAAAATAAGAATTGCACAAATTTTAACTATAGAAAATATATTTTGTTTACTAAAAAGACAGAGACAGAGACACAAACACGCAAGACAAAATGCGCCTAATTCTCTAGTGCTGCGCGCGCGGCGGACCGATCATAGTTCGGTGACTCATCGTAACATTACCGGGCGTTACACTTTTTCATGAGTGACTCCGAGCCGCAACCTAATTTAAGACGTTGTCACGTCAAAAAAAAATAATAGTTATAAGTAATAAAATTGAATATTGTATAATGTATCAACAAAAAACTAGCAAACAAACAGATTTAACAGAGTATTGATAATAATTTGTGATGATTGGCAATCATTTAATGTCGGTTCTATAAAACCACAAAACGCCATAAATTCCAACAACTTCCCAGAAGTTTCCAGTTTCGTAAGAAAAGTCCAATTAAAAATCAGAACGGCTAGAAGTGTTCCAAATTCAAAAACAAAGTTATCGCCTTGGTCCCAGCGCTTGTTAGGTGCTTGTTATAATCGCCGATCGAAGTCTACCGCCCTTAAGAGCTGGGCCAGGAACTACGTGCGACTGTCTGTATCTCTGTGTTTCTGTATTTTGATTGACGCTTGCTGATAGTATTAGCAAGATAATTATAATTCACTATACGCTCGTCCCGGCTCCACCCGGATATCAAGATTCCTGTCCTTCCTAAGATTACCTTTATTCCAAGGGATAAAAAGTATCCTACAATCCAAGTCAGCTCCTATCCTCTGTATACCAAATTTTAGATTGACGTAAATCCAAGTAAACAAACTTTCACATTTATAATATTAGTGTGATAATCACAGGCCAATCCAGTATCCAGTGGTAGGTAATGTAATGGCCACACAGGGCCGGCCGGCGGGACAAGACGACCCTTTTCTAAGTTCCGGGCCCCTCGAGCCTCACTTGATAACTTTCCAATTGTATGTATTTTACGCTTATTTCATTTATTTGCTGTTTTTATTTGTGACCATTGAAATAATTGCGATTGTTAAGGTTCTTGAGGTCGAACGGTATATATTTTGGGTTCTTCAATTAACGACCCTCTTGCATTTTCTCTTTTAGATTGTTAACAAGCCAATCAAAACAATTATGTGCTTATACAAGTATAAATTGATCTGATGTACATTCATACCAGCTAAAATTAATGGCTTACGAAATTTCAATCTTCAAGAGGAGCAGGATATACACAGCACGGAATCTGCTTGTATGGACCCCCGTCTCACACAAGGAATAGAATATTTAACTCCATTTTGTGACGCAATTGATGTTAATTCAAACGAATTAACAGTCTGAGTACGGCAAAATAGAATTCATTAATAATTAATCGTTTTTATAAATTAATAATAAATATATAATAGTTATAAATCGTTCTTGAAATTCAAGAATAATGTCTAAGTTTATCATATTTTTGGATCGCATATAGTCCAAGAAAATGGATAGGGTAAATGCGAATTTGAGATTAAAACTTGAATTTTTGATATAATTTACTTTGAGGAATCTAAAAACGAACTGTGC
>NW_024045132.1:3713269-3725827 GCF_012273895.1 Zerene cesonia | reverse complement strand
TCAAAGTAAATTATATCAAAAATTCAAGTTTTAATCTCAAATTCGCATTTACCCTACCCATTTTCTTGGACTAATATTAGATAATCACGTTTTAAATTTAGTCTATATATATTTTTAAACATTGTATGTGGGAGAAAAGATCCCCGATAGCGATATATATCGCTTTATCTAATAACATGTTCTTTCTGAGCAAATGTCAAATGATGGCACGTTACTGTATCTCATTAATTTTTGAAAAAGCGTACAATCACAACACAATCTCAATTTTTACTTTAGATAAAATTACAACAATGTATTGTATGTATGTATTATTATTACAATGTATATATTAATTAATAAAAATGTATCGCAGTTCGCATACAAAATATAAAACAAATTACCAGTAAATATTATCACATGAAGATTTACCAAGTTCTATTTTACGTTAATGCTTTGATCTAATTAGTTTAGTTAGCAAATATACCCTTATCTTGAATACATCTGATTTGCTGTCAAATACAAATTTTCATTAAAACAAAGCAACGAGACGAAAAACTAATTTTATTATACACACAAGAAGAAAACATATATGAAATGAAAATTTATTTTTAGATAATGTGCTATGAATAATAAACAAAATAACTTTCACGAACAGAGCAGAAATGACAACTTAGATATCCAACATTTTTAACATACTTTTATATTATTTAGTATAATTCGTTAGACATATCACGATATATTTCATGCCATTGCAATAATTTCAAGGCGTATAAGAGTTGTTATGGCATATAATATTTTAGTTATTATGAATGTATTAAAATACCTGGAATGTCTATGCACAAATAATAGACAAAACTTATGGCTTCTAGACTATTCTATATGCGGAGCTGCGCTTAGACTCTTGAGTCAAAATGTGGCGGATTCCCGCCATCGCAACGTGTTCGCAAACGCTTTAAGCGGTTACGTGCTGTATTTCGTGTGAATATTAGTAAAAGAATTTTGTGTTAATGCAACATTTGGTGGAATTCATTTTCTGAAGACATTGGTGCATTGGATGTTTTTACCATATTTGGATTCAATTTTAAATATGGAAGGAAGTAATTCGCAATGTTAAGAAAAACATATTTTATATCATGACGTCTCGTTTTTTATGACCGAGCAAGTAAAGGAGATCGTATATTATGTTCTATTATTTAAAAAATATTCTGGTATACTACCAGAAAAAAGTGAAAAAATCTGCCTTATTTGTCACAAAGTTTAGTCGCATTAGCTTATACCATAATGTACCTATACTACGAAGTACGATGAATATTGCATTAATGTTAGCTTGAATTTTTTATCCTTGCTACAAATACTCGAATTTTGAAATAAAATTACGACTCAAGGCATGCCGAGGGGAATAAAATAATTCTCTCATTTCCCGCCGTTTCTTTATAAAATATGAATCGAAGTCGTAATGTTGCCAGGTCTTAATATGTTTTCCCGATTTTTCGTTCTGATTTATAAAATATTCCTTGCTTAATTTACGCGTACAAGTTGTTAGTAAAATCTCTAAAGGAGTTAGTTACCTATTCTTATGTTACATTTAGGGTATAAGAAAAGTTTGTTATTATGAGAAAACACTCAAGCTTTGGTCATGGTTGAGAAGATTTGATTAAACAAATACTAACTAAACTACATTACTAAAATACGACAGTACTAAGCAGTTAAGACATCATCTTATCATCAATGCTTGAAACGGTGAAAGAAAACATCATGAGGAGACCTGCGGGTAACCTGCGATTTCGCTTCCAACTTACCCTTGTGTTGCCGAATTTAGGTGTAAATAGGTTGCCTGTCCTAATACTGTGTCCTAAACTTCACCACAAAACGTTAGTAGTCTATGGATCGGCAGACTAAGCTAGACAGGGATTGACATAAATACAGATAATATTTTTTCCAGAAAAATGAGTGTGAATATATATTTCTTATTCCGTATCACTCTTATCATAATATAATATTGAAAATACAATTTTATTACAATGAGGGCGACACCGTGGCCAAACGGTTACCTTTCCGCTCGAAGTATTGTAGTTTCTTTACAAAAATAAAATAACAACGTACTTATCATTTCTTTCCACGACATGTAGATCGCCAGAGGTTTTTGTAACAGTGATAAATGGACTGGGGCTTACAACTGGAGTTTTCTCACACTTTAAAACTTATTCTTTCCCTGTGTATAAGCTACTTACTGCTTTGTCATTCCATTTTTATCGGAGAATAACATTATTGTTTGATGTTTGAGCTGGTTAAGGACAAAGGTTTGTTTTTATTTGTTTTATATTCATGTTAGCAGTAAATGAATTAGATATATAAATGTGTGTTCATTTTAGATTAATTTTCAAATGTCGTTATGAGAACAAAAGTCACTATTTCGTGTTTCAATATTTATGTTTTTAACATCTCCCGTTCAGATATAACTATAACTTCTTTAGTACAAAATAAGGAAATGATTTCCTGCACTGCGAGTTTATTTAATCATTTTATTAACGTGATTTCAAATATGTACTCATTTAAAATTAAGTGTTAATTATAACTTGTACAAAGTATATTAAATTAATAAAAATATCCAATAATATCATATATAATTAATGAAAAATGTACATTATAAAGTAAAAAATATACATTTATTCAGACTAGTGCATTACATAATGTAATCACTGGCTCTCTCGATAGTTTGACTGAACTCCACATTAGCGAAACCGGCGAAATTAAAATTTTATTTTAAATGAGTTTCAACGTAAATAGAAATTCACAAAAATAACAGTTAAAGCGGATGATATTTAGCGAAAATTCAGCACTGAAAAGTGTTTTGAGCGAGTTAAATAAGAAGTTTTGGCGCTGCGACTCTGGCCACCAAATTGTTGCACTTCACAGATAATTATTTCGGGTACACTGTATATTTTTAGGTTCATTTCAGAACGACACAAGAAAACACGAATTTTTAAATAACAATTGTTGTAATGCAAGGTTATTGCAAGCTTTTGAATCTGCTATAAAACCTGTAAAGAGAAATCTATGTTGCGCTTATCACAGCAGGCATTCGTTCGAAGAATGTTAGATATATTATATATTATTGCTATTAAATAGATCCCCGAGGGACGGTTTATACGACGAAAATATTTCCAAGAAAAATTTAAAATTTGTGTGTTTTTATCTCGATCCCTCTAATTACATTAATTATAGAGTGATCTCTATTACACTAATATTACAAATGTAAAAGTTTGTTGTTTGTTCGTCAATCACACTGAAACTTCTAAACGGATTTTGATGAAATTTGGTATACAGACAGGGAATGAGCTGACTTGGGTGATAGGATTTTATCCCGATTAAATGCTCCCTCTGGATTAAACAGGAATCTTGATATTTGGGCGGAGCTGGGACGAGTATCTAGTTAGTTATAATATTATCTAAGAAAATAGTCCGTTTAGCACGATTCTCACTTAAAGTCTGCAAGAGAATGAAACCCTCGCCCATACAATTAGTCTTAATTCATGAATTATGATGATGATGTAACTACATCATACGAATGCTATATTAATAATTTCAAACCCAAATTAAATGTAGATTAAATGAGTATGTTTTTTTACTGAACATTGAATATGGATTTCACATTCAAATGTAGCCTCCCCAGAGATGTTAGTTAGTGAGTTCCCAGTTAGTCTCGCTTATGCACATATAAAAATGTCAGCCAAATATCATCTGAAGTTTGTAAAAATATAATAAAAAAAGTAAATATTTTGCGAGACCACTGTGAAAAGCAGCAAAATTGTTGCAAATAAACAACGGAGAGTACAGACGTGCACTTGTAATGAAAATAGAATATTGAGTTTCGGTAACAGGTCGAGCTTGAGTTTCAAATGTATTTTAAGTACTGGTTTTGCTTGTAATGCGAATGTAAAATGAAATACATATGAATCTAACTCCTTCACAAGTCTTTCCGAACATGAAAAAGAGGATATAATTAAGATCTCATCTCATGGATTCGTAAGTACATCTAGAAAAATCTAGATGTCATTACGAACACAACATTTGAAAAAATCTTCAGTAATTTAAGAAATTAAGTAAAGTAAAAAAAAAAACAGTAGCAGTCGTGGGACTGCCGATAGAAGTGAAAACGGAACTATTAAGTTGAGAGTAATTAAAACTATATGCAAAAATTATATGAAATTTTTTATGTTTTATTTATTAGTTACATATGATGGGTTAAACAAATCATGAACAAAATATAAATACAAAGTGGTTGAAAAAATTATCATTAGCATGTCGGTGACGCAAACCGAGGATTCTACCCTCTACCAAAACGCTCAACGCGCCTAAAGAAGTTTTCACTTCAAAAATGTGTAACGTTATCTTACTTCTGTTTAAATTCGTTACATTTAATTTTATTTATGCTTTATTTTATATATTTGATACGTATAAACATCCAACTGTACGTGCAGTAATCATGAAACGAAGAATGGTCTCCCAAAATGAAGACTATGCAATGAGCCTGTGGAAACAAAAATATGAATTTTAATAACAAACTTTGTTACCCCGCCTCGAAGCTAATTGCTCTGTTATTGCAAGCATTCTGCTTAATTAACATTTGATTAATTAGACGACCGAATACACAGACGCGTTCCGTGGAGTCTTTTAAATTGGTCATTTATTAAGGAAGAGTTTTTTTTTAATTTACTCACTTGTTTTATACTGTCAAATTGACTTTTGAAATTTGATATGATTAAGATTTATTTTAATCCATAGCGGAGTTTAAAATGCTCAAGTAAAAAATGTAAAAAATGCTCAGTCTAGCAGTCTGTGAAACCAATACATTGTTTTTAAGCACTTTATCGTTTATGTGTATGCATGTACCATACTGTAGTTATGTTTTGACTTGTGAAAGTTATAAAGCTGGGTCAGAAGAAAATGATGTCGCTTAAGGCGTCTTCTTAATTTGACGGGATTATGTTTTGGATAAAACTTTGTTTACAACTTTTATGGCTGGCCATCTTTCAGATTTAGCTAGGACAACATTCCGTCTCCTTTCATGTAAAAATAGTTCCAGATGATAAATTGCATTTTTGATATTTTGTTGTTTTTTAAGGTGAAAACTATCAACTCTTTCAATCGCTAGGCCACTCTTGAAGGAGGCTTTATTGTGATCTTTGTGTTGATAATTGATTTTGTTGTGATCCTTGTTATTTTCAAGTATTTTAAAATCTAATTCACTAACAATTGACAGAAAAATATCCCCGATTTCCAAGCTACTGCATAATTTTATCGGTTTCGCATTGCTATATAGATTATGCTTCTGTATTAAAAAAAAATTTATATTTCTGTTTGACAAAGGCAACTCATTAGCAATAATTTTTTAAGACCATGAAAGAAAAAACCTATTTTTTATTTACTATTGTGACTATAGAACATTTTTTTTTCACATATTTTACGTGATGACGCCATACATACGGCAGAATAAAGATTTATCTTTACTAAATTTTCACCAATTACAAAACAAGTTCTAATGTCTTAGTACTATGACAATTGCAATAATGTCAGTAATTTTGTATAGTAACTAAAAAAAAACTTTGAAGATAGTTAAATTTAATACAAATAACCTTAGTTCAAAACCTTGTTCCATTAATTAAAATTGCATTTATAAAATTACCATACGATATATTAATGCTATAAAATAAAGGTTGGAGTAGAAATAAAACTGAGTACGCGCATAGCTCTATAAATCTTAAAAGTTTTGTTAAAAATAAAAAATCCATAAATTATACACCGGCTGCTTGAATCTTAATTCCATTAAAATAGTTTTAACTGCACCAGAGTTTGAGAAAAATGGAAATGTCAATATTAATTTTTCAAGTAAATTGAACTTGCTTTACTTTAATATTAATCCTCTTTTAAATAAACCCGGCGTGTACTGACTGATTGAGACCAAACTTTTATGTATTCAAACACTCTTGACTTATAATTATTATGTAAGAAAAACCTTTTTTAGACACATTTGAAGATAGAAGAGTTTCATAAAATTGAGGCTAAATATTCTGAATGTTTTTTGAAATAACTGTCAATAATAAATAAATGTGAAATAATAAGAATAAATGTGAAAATTGAGGCTAAATATTCTGAATGTTTTTTGAAATCTGTTTACGTATTGTTAATAAATCCTATAAAATCATAAACATTAACTCGAATGTAAATGGTGAATTAGATATAATTATTGTGTTTTATCACATTTTCCATATCGCTAGTCAGTTGGTTTCGTATAGGCGTGTAACACAAATTTTCTTCTTTGTCAAAAACGGAGAAATATTAAATTGTTCAACATACAACAATTACTAGTGTTTGTTTCTTGTTAGAAAATGATATTCTTATTTATAATGATTTATACTTTCTGCATTTCAAAGAACCTTATGTTTGCATAAAATATTTTTTGAGTACGAGTTTGAGAGAAAACAGGTCGTTGGATTTAATGTGAAAAAACAATCACTTCATAGTTCACAAAGTTTTGCCATGCTGGTGGTTCACTAAGAAAGGATGACGCTCAGAAGTGCAAGAGTAAATGATTTAGTGTGTGAAATTGTAGAAATGGTATAATATAATAATTTTTAACACGCTTCGCCTATTTGTTTATATATTTTTTTAACTTTCGACTCACGCCAAACAGACAGAATTAATTGAAACTTTGTTCACTCATGAAGGATTGGTTACAACATAATGATTTAATGAAATTATCTTACTATCGTGAATAGGTTCACCGTGATTTAGTATTTTCCTAGCATATACTCAGTATAGGAGCAAGTGATACGTTTTAGTTAATGAATTAATGCACAATTAGTTAGTGAATAATTTATGCACGTGTTTTAGTTTAATTTCTACTTATTAATATTTTTATCAGATGAAACCACTTCTAGAAACCTAGTAACCAGTAAATTAGTATTAAACTTTCCATTTGTGCGCAACGTCCTTAGCAATAAATAACAAAATTATATTCATTTGGGTGATTCACGTGCAATTTAAAATTCATTGAGCATAGGTCGTTCGTATTCCTTTAATATTCATTGCTGCTCCGCGCCCGAGCCGATAAAACGTGTTTACGATCGTGCGCCGATGGAACGCGAACGGGGACATAAATTAGGCGGGCGATCAGCGATGTATTATATTTCTGATTTTATGGTAGTAGTACGTGATATAGTTTAAGCTTCCTAATAGCTTGTTCTTGTAATTGGCTTCATAAAAATATAATGAATTAATGTTTCAAAATACGCTCTCATTTCTGTACTTCTGGTCTTGAGCTTTGTTTCATTGGACTACCTCCTTATAAAAAATGTTATAAAAAATATTTCAATATTATTAATATAATGTAAACTATATGTAAACCATTGTTGCAAATTATTCGCATCAATGGTATAGAATGGAATAGGATTATTTTTAATTTAATGTACTAACATAGTTTTTAAGCATATTGCTCGAATAAATGAAATTATTATTATTATGTTTCTCATCTCCATAATACTCGGGTACCCCCAGAAGGAAGGCACCCGGTCTTTTGGAAGGCTTCCGTGGGGACACAGATCCAACACGCAGAGGCCCTTTTGAGATTTTTAATGTTATTATTATGTGTATCTCTCCATAATACTCGGGTACCTCCAGAAGGAAAGCACCCGGTCTTTTGGAAGGCTTACGTGGGGACACAGATCCAACACGCAGAGGCCCTTTAGAGAATTTAATGTGTTGTGGGACACCAGCCGCAGCCTGCCCATGACTGCACTATAGAGATACAGCCCATGACTGCACTATAGAGATACAATCCGCGGCCGATGTAGGACTATTGCAAAAAAATGGCATGGAAAAAACTGGGCTATGGAAAGGGGGTGTTCGATGGATTGGTAGGTTGGGTCTATGGGAAACTATGGGCGTCTGCCTTTTCAACTTCGAAAAATTGAAAAATAGTGGCAGACGGTGACTTGCCAGTTCGGTCGATGGGCTCCCAAAAAAGTTACCTAAAATGGCAACAAGGGGGCAACACCAGCTGACTGGCTAGGGGTGTAGAGAGGTGCGGCACCGGTTTCACCATCGCGGGCCTGCAGGCCCGGATTGGGTTTCCCCGCTATTACGCCATTAGACACTTCCATTCCGTCCGGAGGTGAGGACAGGGACCTCCCCCGGGAGAATTAAGGACCGCGGGGGCGCTACTCCCCGTCACCTTGCCACAAGGTGCCCTGCGGGTTTATTATTATTATTATTATTAAAATGATACATACATATATATGTAAGCATTGCTGAATATTAGATATTTTTTTTTCAAATTTAACCACAAACAAAGCATTGATACCTGGTACCTTAAAGGCGCGTGTGAATATATTTTTATGTAATATATTTAAAATGTAACCTCCGCAGTTAAACCATTAATTTTGTACAGTATCCCTCCAAATATGCAATATGCCATATGAGAGTAAAACTCAAGATTTTTTGAAACAAACCAATAAAAGCGAGTCCTCCATTTGGGTTTAATATCTATCCTTCACGTATACAATGTAGGGTGAGGCTCCATTTGCAAGATCCTTCGGACGTTCCGGCAGTTCTTCCCGTCTAATAGAATAAAGTGAAATACGCGAGACACTGGATCTCCGAAACACTTGTATCTCAGAGTGCAGTTTAAACGCTCAGCCATTACGTGCCATTAGACGCCACTTTGTTCTGAATCTCAGCAAATTACAAGCCCTGGATTGGCAAAGAATGAGATGAGTTAGGATTTTATCATGTAACCTTTTATTTACTAGCCTGGATATTTATGAGAATATGTCTGGTTACATCCACCCACAGTCTTCTGTCAGGGTTCATGAGGATTTGAAGCATGATTATAAAGGGGATAGAAGTTTATCTTTAGTATGTATTTTCACTCCTTTTCCAATTCAGTTGTCATTGGCTCAATATACAATACTTTAATACTATGTCTGCATCCAGGTGCTTATATATTAGAGAATGGGATAGAGTTTCGATGTCTGACTATTTTCCTAGAACTCATCCAAACAAATTATCCAAGTATTTTCTGAAAACTTTTGTCACGTTTTCAAGGATTGCTAGTGACATGTAACCAAAAAGGTTTGATGTATCACTCAAAAGTGTTAATAATAGTATATTATGTTACTAATCCTGAATTGCGCCATGCGCCATGAAGGATAGCAGCATATAAAGCGTAAGTTGAATCTCCCTATGCGTCAAATTTTGGCTCGTTCATAGTAATCTAACTAAAGAAAGGGATGAAATATATTGAGCCATTGACAATAGAACAAGTCAAGGCATTGTGTAAACGCGCCGATAGATCGCTAGTGGAAAATGTGAGCACCTCAAATCCGTCATACGAGACCCATAATCATTTATAAGCGTCGGGAGGTCTTTGGAATAAATTGGGTGTCGATATGTGATTCTCCTGATAAGTGTGTTATGGGTATATTATTGAATTATGTGGCGCTGTTATCGGACCCTTTCGCTTTTGTTAAGGAAGGATTGTATGGAAAAAATCTTAAGGGAAGGATAATATCAAGTCGGCAAACATAATTATTACGATCTCAACGCATTACGCAAAATAAAGAGATTGATTATTTATTTTTGTATGGAATTTTTTATACGTAATCACTGGTTTTGTATTTCTTAAAAATTTTGAAAGAAAGGCAAAACACGTTACTACAATGTAATCCTTTACATATAATAGAATTTATGTATTGAATTTCAATATGATCTTACTGATTTGATTGGTACACACGCTGCGTTTCGTTTATCATTTAACCGTCAGTGACTTGACCAAGATAAGCCAATGCTGCTGTAATATTGTTTCGAGTTTGTTTCTTTTTATCTTTTTTCATTTACATCATACAAGTAAAAAAAAAACGAAACATAGCAACGTTGCTACGGTGTAGCAAAAATGACGTGGGTTCGAATACCACCTCGTGATTATATGTTTTCGATTATTTAAATTGTCTGAATTGTAAAGAATTTAAATGCTATGAAAGTGAATTAAATTTAAATGCAGCATTTTAAATATTTTCCCGGGATTTCTCATTTTAGATTAATTCTAATCTCATAGAATTCATCACATTAAAGGTAGATAGTAATCGCGGTGTCTATGTTGATTAAAGGGTTGGAGAACACTTCCTGATTGATGCCATCTATCTGCAAAATCTCATTAGGTTAGCACGTAAAGTTTTATTATAAACAACCAATTTCCGATAAGTTGGGCTTCGTATGGGTAAGTTTTCTTCCGATGTGTTATTATCTTGAAGATTCACATAAGAATTATGGAATATCTTCTGAGTTAACATACACATCCGCATTTATATTGAAATACATTAGAGCCATCCTGTTGTTTAGGATCCTACTAATATTATAAATGCGAAAGTTTGTGTGTGTGTTTGTTGCTCTTTCACGCAGAACTACTGAACCGATTGCAATGAAATTTGGTACGTAAACAGCTGAACAACTGGAAGAACTTTTTATCCCGATATTCCTACGGGATACGGATTTACGTGGGTGAAACCGCGGGGCGCCGCTAGTATGATATAAATATATCAGATCACAATAATATCATAGACATCCAATCCAACCCTTTTGGATTTGAAGGTGTAACTAATACGATTTTCTCTATTCTCGAATACAAAAATATTCTTGTTCACTTTTTCGTTTCACAAATATTAGATACTGAATAAATGGGCTAAAAAATATAACAATAATATGACGCCCAAATAAACGACCGGGGCGAGCGAAGTCAATTAAAAATTTCAGACGAACGCGGTATCTTAATTTAATTTGTGGATTAAAAGAACCGCTTTCCAATTAAGTTCGCAGTGAAGTTGACAGTTGGCGACTTCGCAGAACTTCCATGATTTCGCGTATTGTGACTCGCTCGAACCAAGTTTTTACTTCGAACTTATAAGTTGGACTACTTATAAATATCGGAGTTAGTGTTTGAATGAAATATGTAAGTGACAATCGATTAATTTGCGTTGTTAGTTTAGTGATCTTGAAAAATCGCATGTGATTTCAATATTATTGGATATACCTACTTTACGTTTTTGTCACTTGATATAATCAATATTTTATAAAAAAAATCCACAAATAACAATTTGTTTACAATTTTAATTGTTTTGTATTGTAAGAAATATGTTCAAATACTATTGATTTAATTAGTTTTTTATTACTTTATTTGTTTTCAATTGACTTTAATGAATTAATTGGAATTAGGAAAAGACAGAACTTTGATAAATCGTTATAATGTTATTAAACATTATAATAAACACTGAAAATGAGCACAACATTGTGAAGTGGTTAATAATGTATTTCTTAAGTAATGCTGAAGTAGTTAAATTTTTAAGTTACTTATTTTTCTACTATATTTAATTATATTGCTGTTGTAAAGACGAACTGATTGTATCCAGCTTGAAAGCTTCCATTACTTCATCTCTCAAGTCTCCTTACAAAAGCATAATATGTAAAATATACATCAACTGATTTCTTTCTAGAACGTTCCAGAGCCTCCGTTATTCCTGCGCCTTCCCGCGAAGCACGAACGCAAATTGCCGTAATGTAAGCGGAGTGGGAGGCATCAAATCAATTAAACTGCACCCTGAAAGCCGAGCCAATAAGCCTCCATTAATTGCCTTCTCTGTGTTGCACTCGCAATAATGGAATGGAATTTAGCTTTATTGCAATCAAGCTGTTGCGTTTTAATGTGGTTACAATATGTGTTTTTCATTGTTTATTTTATAGGAATACGTGAATGCTATATTTTGGAGTGACGAGCAGTGTATTGCATATTGGAAACTAATCACGTCGACACGCCAAAACTAGTCAATGAAATTTCAGATGATACTCTTGAGTTTTTTGTTTGGAGAGTAATTTTGTTCTGAACCATGTTCCTTTAAGTGCAAAAAAAGAGAATTTTGTGTAATAAATAAAAATAAGCAAAACACGTTATAAACGTAAAAGTATACTTTTTTTATTCTACTTACTATTTTTCGTGTGTATTTTCACCAATCTCATATAACTCAACCCGACTGAAATCAATAGAAATTCTTCGAAGGAATACAATACAGATTTTGTAAGTTATACCACAAATCAAATACAATGTTGAAGAAATAACAGCGCACGGAACTAAACCACTGCACTCCAGTGTATTTGAATGGGTTAGCATAAAACCTGATTTATTGTTTAACTTGACTATGAGTTTGCCAAAAAGGCAAAACACGACCCTTTCTTATTGCATGAAATGAACAATGTTGAAATAATTCATGTAACGCAAGATGTCAATATTATTAATGTGTTGATTTAGTGTTATAATATCAATATCCTAATTATTTAGTTCTGTATGTTTCGCATTTTATTTTATTTGGATATTGTAATTTATATTCTTTAAAGCTGTGAACCTGTCAAGCTTTGAATCGTAATAGACCATAATCTATAATAAATTATATTTTTAAAAGTACCTAACAAAAATTTTTTCTTAGTCCTGTATAAATAAGAGCTACCATAATTGAGCATTAAGTGGTATTTTTA
>NW_024045132.1:3703951-3712269 GCF_012273895.1 Zerene cesonia | reverse complement strand
ATTCGTATTCAAAATTTAACTAATTTTTAAAAAAGATCCGAAACACGTCCGCTTTGAACAAAGGTTGAAACAAAAACTGATTATTATATATATTTATGTTAAGAAATAAATGTTTTGGAACGGAATAATTAATATGAATGATAAATAACATACCAAACCCCAATGAAATTAGTTGTAAGTTTAATAAAAATGTAAATTTATCATTTCAAGAAGAACATAAAAGCCTGCTTATGCGATGAAATTTTCTACATCACTACATAGTACAAAACAAAGTCGCTTTCTCTGTCCCTATGTCGCTATGTATGCTTAAATCTTTAAAACTACGAAACGATTTTTGATGGGGTTTTTTTTAATACATAGAGTGATTCAAGAGGAAAGTTTGTATGTATAGTTATATCTATTAAAGTACTCCGATTTAACGCGTGCGAAGCCGCGGGCAAAAACTAGTACCATATAAAACAGCATAGATAACAAACAAACCTATGTAAGCAAAGCAACATGTAAAATAATCACTTCATACACCTTCGCGCTACGACTAAGTAACGTAACGCCTAACTTAGTGCGCAAGTTACTAAGTCCCACTTAAGCCTCTTTTATAGCGACTGTTCTGTAAGTGGACTTGATAAGTTTATTTCCTCTTATGTGTTGATATTCAAGTGTAACTTAGATGTAGGTAATTACTTACTATAAAGTGTGATATTTATATATTTATTATTACTTTAGTAAATAATTAAGATTCTAACATAAACTCAAGCAATCATAAAAAAGTTTTGATAACATATATATTTTTAAAGAAAAGGCTAAATCGCCTCCAATTTGTCAGAACTTAAAATGGCACCACATGGCAGGCACCAGCTTTCAAATAAAAAAAATCATAAAAATAGCTTCACACAATAAAACGTTATGAGGTAGCAAACTAAAAAAGAAAATACAGTCGAATTGATAAACTTCTTTTTTGAAGTCGGTTAAAAAGAAAGCAGATTGATAATCAGAAACAGATATTAGCGGCGGGTAATGTATGTGAAAAACCAACAATACACATTAAACACGGTAAATTGGAAGAAGCAAATTACAGTTTGGTATTCGTTGATTGTTGTGTATGTGGTCACGATATGGTTTACTTCGAATAAGTAGCCATGTACGTGTATTTGCGATTGCACACGCAAATATTTCACTTTTTAACTGTTTATTGCGGCTTGTTATCAATTCTCATGGAATGAAAATAACATTAAAAAATACACAGAATAACATAGTTAAAGAATTTAGGTTGCTAGGTCTTTCAAGATGTGAATTTCTCACCAGGGGACACAGTGAGTTTTTATGATTATGTTTTATTATTTCTCATGAACGCGTTTAAAATGTTATGAATATTATATGTATTGTTAATTTAAACTTACAATAAAATCACAGCAACCGGTGATTGTCTTTAAATTCTCCAAATAATCAAATAACCAACGGTTTAATACGTTTTCTCTTATCAGGTTAAAAAACGTGTAATGTCTTTACTAAAATTCGTACAAAAATGACCTAACTCTCATGAAAGCCATGGCCACTTACACGGTGACAGTAACGTAAGGGTTTAGATATTGAACGTCTTTGACATCACAATAAGTGTCATCCTTAAAGCGGCGAGGTTAAGGCTTATTTTCGATATGTGGCCTTAAATATGTGGGATGCACTTAAATATTGTATGCAGATCGTGGATTTATTTACCTTTCAGGTGTATGCAATGTTGAATGCCATTGAAATGTCATTCTATTGAATATCATAGATGTCATAGAATGAGCCCCGTTCTCTTACGTGAACTTTTCTTTATGGTGATAGGAAAAACTTGACAATTGTTTATAACAAAAAACCAAACAAATTATTAGCATTCGGCCAAATTTAAATTGTTCTCCACGGGATGCAATATCTTATAAATAAAAAAATGTGTGGTTTTATGAAACCACGGCAAAAGCAAAACTTTTTTTCACATTATAGGTATTTAACTGATGATCAGCTGATGGAACATAACATATCAACAGATTGTTCTATTGAAATACAGTCTAAATGATAACTTCCTTCTTTTTTAAGTCAGTTGTAAACTCGAGATTATATGATTTGTTGTAAATAATTTACATTCTTGCATTTGATAATTAAGAAGCTGTAATTCTGAAAATAAGAATTTATGTAGGAACATGTAACTATGAGGCAGTGGTGGCTCAGTGGTGAGAACCTCGGACTTTAAAGTCGATAAGTCGGGTTTCGAGTACGGGCGAGCGTGCAGGAAATAAATTGATTTTTCAATTTATCTGCGCATGTAGAATAACATCACCACTGCTCACGGTGAAGGAAAACATCGTGAGGAAACCGGCATGTCCGAGAATCAAAAAGTTCGACGGCATGTGACATCTGCCAACCCGCACTTGGCCAGCGTGGTGGATTATGGCCTGAACCCTCATAGGAGGCCTGTGTCCCAGCAGTGGGAACATTTATGGGCTGATGATGATGATGATGATGATGATGTAACTATGACTCTCAGAATATACATAAAAAATAGATAATATTGTAAAAATACTTTTATTATCTCAATTTTTTGTAGCACCCAATGCAGAAGAAACTGTTGCGATTTAATCGGGAATCCTACAAACAATGTTACTCTCATAAAATCTATTGAAGCGTATAGCCACTTTTAAATATATAGGTATCAAACGATTCAATTAAAATACAAAGAGAAGGTTCAAGGGCCTCTACTGATTTAATAAGCCTGCCTATTTGACCGTAAGGGTCTTACGTCTGCGGTTAAACAGCATGTAATGAAATTTCCTTTGGGCTAATTTAGGAATAGATCTTAGAGGAACGAAAATTCCTTCGTGATTCTTGGATATTTTTATTAGTATAGTGTGTTTGAGATTTGCGTTGCTTGGAAGACTGTAGTTTTGTATAAAGAAGCGGATGAGTAAAAAAGACTCAAAAAAGTCGGTTTTCCCAGTTATGATAAAAAAAAGCCGTATTGATAACCTACTACTTATTTTGCAGTCGGTTGAAAAGTTACGTAGTAGTGACTTTTTTAAAGCCGTGTTTTATGTACATATGAACATTTTTGTATACCAAATTTAAAACTCATTATTTTTGAATTCATGAGTATGAAATTCGTGTAAAATTATGGGATTTATTTTTTTTGTAAAATAAACAACTGGTATTAGCTAAACGTATTTCAAGAGAATTCTCAGAAAAGGAATTCAGTAAATTTTCGTAAAACGACAGAATTGACATAATTTTCGAAACCAAAACAATCTCCTTTTGCACTTAGCAGTACATAAATTGTTTCAAGCCATTTTATGCGTTTTACAACGTTTTGAAAAGTCCCATAAAGTCAGTTGTAAAACTATTAATATTTTCCGAAACGTTAGCGGCCTGAAGATCTTCGGTTCAAAACAAAACTTTGAAAACTAAAAAGGGTGATATTTCAAACGCTCTCGTTACGTTTTTGGCAATCGCCCAAACTATTTATCTGTGGCGAACTTATTCTATGTCCATGTTTTATTACCAGCCCCAAACCGAAATATCTGTATAAATAATACCGTTACGCAAATAACACCCCTGCCGCCCGTCGTTAGAGGTGAGAGTGCTATGCAACGTTTTGTATTTTGAATCTAATGGACACCTATAAACGAATGTCGTGGTGTATTTACGTTGTGTTGGAAACAGTAAATAAGTCTTTGCGGTTTTGGTTTGTGATAAACGCACAAGTGGTGTCTTGATAACAACTAATACATTTACTACAACTTGGCCCGTGTTAATATTGAAATGGATCTACTTTTTTGATAAAGTTTCATTGTTGTTTGTAAAAACCTGTCTTATTTGTTATTGTAATGGTAGACGTGGCTTGCTAATACACTCATTCTTACATAGATGTTATATAGGAATGAAAGAAATTAGTTGATGAAATTAGTAATATATTATGATGGTTTATTATGGGAGTCGAGCACGCTTCGGCACGAATTGGGCCAGCTCGCACCGGAGAAGTACCACACCCCCACAGAAAACCGGCGTGAAATAATAGCTTGCTATTGTGTTTCGTACGGTGAGTGGGGGAGCCGGAGGCCTGTATCCTTTTCCTTACCCTTCCCAGTCCTTTCCTTTATTCCTTTCATCAATCCTTTCCTCATCCTTTCCCAATTAAAGTCGGCAATCCATTTGTAGAGGCGAAAGGTCTGCAATTGACCTTACGCCTCTCCAAATGTTCATGGGCGGTGGTAGCGCTTACCATCAGGCGACCAGCTCCATTGTCGACTATGACATAAAAAAAAATAAAAAAAAAATGGTCTGGCAAGTCTCCATATCACAATTTTTTCTATGCATGTATTAAAAATAATAATTATACAAATAATTCAGTGTATATCGCAATTAATGATTATAACTGTAAATTATATGTGTTTGTGTTACATTCTAGATATAAAGTAAATTTATAATGTGTTAATTTTTTAAGGGTTGACGTCTGAACCTATCGCATTAGTCAAAAGACCTAAAGCTTAGGAGTGGTGAATGACGAATAGGATTTTGTACAGGGAACAGAACAGAATACACCAGGCTAATAGATGCGAGTATAGCTGCTTGTTTAGGTATATTTGTAAATTTTTTTATGTATGTGTATATGTAAGTTTGTTACTCTTTCACGCAAGAACTACTGAACCGTTTGCAATGAATGCGAAGTTTGGTACGTAGATAGCTGGACAACTGGAATAACACATAGGCAACTTTTTATCCCGATATTCCTACGGGATACAGACTTACGCGGTTGAAACAGCGGGGTGCAGCTAGTATGTTCATATATCGATAACGTTTACTATCATTATTCGTATAGTAGCTCATATTTTTATATATAAAAATATGAGCTACTAGCTGTTGCCTGTAGCTTTGCCCGCGTGTCTAAAATCCCCTATATCTTTTATCCTCTTGGGGGTAGAATTTATCAGAATCCTTTCTTGGCGGATGCCTACGTCATAATACGTCTTACTTCTATCAGCATGCCAGATTTCAGCCCGATCCGTCCAGTGGCTTGGGCTGTGCGTTGATAGATCACTATGTCAGTGAGTCAGTCTTTGATTTATATATATTTAGATTACGCATATTAAGTAATCGTCCCATTCTGCATCATAATTACTTTAGTGAATTGCATTTAATTATGTATAATCACAAGATAATGAGCGTAATTATAAATTAATTCGGAATTAGGTTAATGTGTGTCTTTAGTATAACTGCGGATATGGTCTTGAATAAATTAGTTTATATAATGCACATTATATGGATTGGAAGATTTCGTGCCAGAAATAGCATATTAAATGAGTCCTGGGATGTATTAATTACGAATAAGTGTAATAGACACTATTATACGATGAGGAAGAGTTTATTTTGTTGAAATGTGAGAAAAATAATTGAACGATTGGTTGGTTATCTATTAGACTCAAAGAGAATAAAGCTGGAGTTGCTCCCATTTGAAAAAGTATCTAAATGAAATTCAAATTACAAACAATTGTGTATTTAATTGTTTCAGAACAGATTTTCAACGTAACACCAACATTTGGTGAAGTTTTAAATGCAAATACTTAATTACTCGCCTAAATGTCGAGACAATATTTTATAAAAATACATGGTTAAAAAAAACTCAAAAACACGATTAAACGATGTAATCAACGAAACAACTGTCTCACTCTTTTACATAATATACCTGACCCTGTCAACTGTGCTAGGCAGCTTCAAGGAACCTCAAATCTTGAAAACGTATCCTATAGCTAACCACTCATACAAGCACACAACATATTCAAATCTACGTTTACGTAAAAACCAGTATCATCAAAAGACGTCTAAAAGGAGACAAAGTAAGTAATTGCACATCCCTTTAATCTTAAGCTTCCAAAAAGATTATCCAAAGCGCTTACACATTATAAGCATAACCTTCATATCAAAGAAGTATTAGCAATGTCAAGCGGAGTATCAAATTTGGTTCAGTTATCTGAAGGGGTTGGGGGCAGGATTCTAAGCCGTTATGGAATAAAAGGTTTCACCCATATTTACATAATTACAACGGTTGGGCAGGTAATGGTATGGTTATAATCTTGATGCGGCGTTTTCCGTAATATTTGTTTGGAAAAATATGGGGTGTGATGAATGTATAATTAGTATCCTAATTGAAAAGATAATTTGTCCTCCAAATTAATTATACTTTTAATTTCAATGATTTATTGATGGTTTGGACACCTCACAAACACACACAGCAGAAGTTATTTTACATATTAAATTCACTGGATACTCAATGAAGATATCTACTATATAAAAATAAGTCGGGTTTTCCTTCCTGACGCTATAACTCCAGAACGCACGAACCGATTTCCACGGTTTTGCATTCGTTGGAAAGGTCTCGGGCTCCATGAGGTTAATAGTAAAGAAAATTCAGGAAAAAATTCAACAGAAAAGGGGGAACATCATTTTTCACGTACAGCCATTTGGTAGCGAAACGGAGTTCGCCGGGTTTACTAGTTGAGTATATGAATAATAATAAAATTGTAAATATTAACGTTTTTACACCGATTGTTTAGGCACTATAAACACACTAATGCACTTCTAGAGGTGGCAAACTATGAACGTATAAATACAACAGTTAAAATTAATAAACAGTTTAATACCACTCAATCAATGACTAAATTATTCCAGCTGCAAACACCGAAAGTGTAGACGAAGCGTAAATTCAGCCTCTAGTTAGCAGCCGCGCGCGCTGTTCGTAAAAATATCTACTCAATGGGGCAATTATAAGAAAGAAAACGTTAATTTTTCCCGCCGCTTTAGAAGGAATAGCTGATATTTCTTAAAAGGTTGCCTTGAATAATGCTTTGCACTTTTGAAATTACTTAAAGAATACGTTAATAAAGCGTTAAATATTCTAAATTCATTTA
The DNA here is from genome assembly GCF_012273895.1 of Zerene cesonia. NCBI lineage: Eukaryota > Metazoa > Arthropoda > Insecta > Lepidoptera > Pieridae > Zerene > Zerene cesonia. Next base: position 3,705,337 of record NW_024045132.1, on the reverse strand, counting down.
GCGTTTAGATCAGTTAATTCAACTTTACATTTAGGTTTTAATTCAGATTTTCAAGAGAATGTTTTCTTATAATTGTTTGATTTTGAAGTTTATCTAAAAAAGGGAAAGAATACAAAAACAGTTTGAACATGTAGCGAGATTTGAAATCACACCTTTCCATTTAACGTAACGATGTCGTTAAGTACTTTCTTAAAACACTCATCATTATAATTACATAAACTATTATGCGAAATTTCAGATTCCTGTCCATCCTTATATGATCTCGAGTGCCCATAAGGGTTTTAAGGAAATACATGTGTTACATCCCTTTCATTAAAAATACCTTAAATAATATCTTTCACATAGAAATCTGTTGTTCAATTCGTTTGTAATATTAACACAAGAAGTTGAATTTATCCCACCAGACTAGACTACGTAATGTCGGTATGCATTGACTCGCAAACGAAATCTTTCACGTGTCGCCGGGTTCTGATCAAATAAGCAGTGAGGTGCAGGTACTAAAACAGCGATTCGTAGCGATAAGTATTAAATAGGATAATTTAAAATTCGGACTTTTAAACCCTGGATCACTCGGAACTAACCATGATGAATTTCTTATTGCTATGCAGCGTTACTCCGTCGATTTGATCGCTATCAATGAGACTTGGTTACGCGAGGGTGAGGAGGGACGCGCACCTGTCGTACCCGGATATCGGCTACGTCATGTTCCGCGTCCACCCAGCACTCGATCACGCGGAGGTGGTGTCGGGTTTTACATAAAACAAGGTATATCCATGCAGCTTGTATCGCACCCTGGACGTGCCTTTCCGACTGTGGAGCAGCTGTGGCTTAAACTTGTAGTGCGTAGTAAAGTGCTGATCGTGGGTACTGCGTATCGCCCTCCATGGATGGACTCGGGGATGTTCTTTGAGGCCTTATCTGAGACTATGGGTGCTTTCGTGTGGTGTGACCATATTATTTTATTAGGAGATTTTAACATTAACACTTTAAATCGAAACCACTCAAACTTTTTAAAATTAGAATCGTTTTTAAATACCTTTAAATTAAAACAACATGTTACTGAACCCACACATTTCACTCCAAATTCGGAAACTTTATTAGATTTGGTTTGCACAACTATTCCTGTATCATGCGTTACAGTGGACCACATTGGAGCACTTAGTAGCCATGCTTTTATAACATTTTCCCTAAATATTAAAAAAGAGAAATCATCGACCATATTACACATAGGTCTATTAAAACTATTGATAGCGACAATTTTAAACAATCATTAAATAACATAGCTTGGAGTGATGTATTGTTACTGGAAGATGTAAATGACGTAGTGGCTGCTTTGACTGGTATTGTTTTATCTCTTTTTGATTGTTATGCACCAAAAAAGATAAT
>NW_024045132.1:3702757-3702951 GCF_012273895.1 Zerene cesonia | reverse complement strand
GCTGCATAGCAATAAGAAATTCATCATGGTTAGTTCCGAGTGATCCAGGGTTTAAAAGTCCGAATTTTAAATTATCCTTAACATTATACATCACTAGCACATAGAATGAGAAATAAAAATAACAATTGTTTGTTTATCCTTAACACAAAAAAGTAAGAAATACAAACCAATGCAGTGTACTTAGATATCGTAAT
>NW_024045132.1:3702015-3702747 GCF_012273895.1 Zerene cesonia | reverse complement strand
AATTTATCTCGTTATAAAATTTACAAATATTTTGCAAGAGTAAGGGAAAAAATAAACAATCATTGTATGTAATCTCACACACGGATCCGCCATGTACAACAAAATTGCTTTTGCATTGGTAGGAATATGATTTCTTTTTAGAAAAATGAAATTGTATAAGTAAAAAACGTTCTCTATTGCGTTGTCTAATAACAAGGAAAGTGTAAAAAATAATTTTTATGATGATAATGTTTGGTCGAAATATAAATGTTAAATTATTTAATGTAAACAAATAATACATCAAAATAATAAAATATGATTTGATGATAGCATAATAATTATCCAACTTTTTTAAGAACAAAAAACCCTATCTATATCTTCTTCACAAGTTATATAAACAATTTTTGACTTATTATCTCGCCTGGCAAAAATACGACCCCCTCGGGTCCAGATAAAACGCCAATTATTAGACCGGCCTAGTTTCTCGCGAGCTGAATAAAATAAATTGCGATTACTGTAAGTGAGGTGTTCATTAACGTAAAATCGTTGCGGTGCGCCTCCCACTCCCGTGTTTGCTGTGTCGGCCCCGCGCCGCACGCGCGCCGCGCGCAGTAGTTCGTCGCGCAGATGCCGGCGCGTGAGACGTACCACGATTGGGCGCGTGCGCACTCCCTCGCCGCTCGCACTACCCGAGCTCTCGACCTCCGCACGACGTCGCGTACCGCGCCTATGCACATTCGCTATATCACGTTC
>NW_024045132.1:3700877-3702005 GCF_012273895.1 Zerene cesonia | reverse complement strand
AATCCGATTTTCTGCGCTAACGTGATAGCGACATGCAGTAAGTTCTCGCCGGTAACCTCCGGTACGTTCGTTATCTCGACATCGTTTAACAGCTTTTCTTGCTCCGAGTTATTTAATTGCTTTTTTAAAGAATCAATACAATCGATATTTTGCTGAATTTTTTGCTGTTCGTGCACGGTGGCTGTATTAGTGGCTTCAAGTTGCGTTACGCGCTCCTCTATGCTGTCTAGCCTAGTGCCAAAATTTGAAACAAGTGTAGATAGCTTAGACATCTCTAATCTGAAACTAGATAACTCGGCTCGTAGGAGTTTTATCTCGTGTGTAAGTGAAGGCGAGTCACTTTGGGAGGGATTCGCATCCTGAAATACATCAATATCCTGGTCTTGGGTGATAGAAATCTCTTGTGGTTTTGCAGTGTTTTTAGGCTTACATTTTTGGCAAACCCATTTAGCATTTAATCGTGCATCAGGGCTAAGGTTCCAACATTGCTTATGGTAAGTTACAGTGCATTTGTTACATTTGGCGCCATCTGCCGTCGCATAGAACTTTCCACAGTTAGAACATTTATTCGCCATAATGATTTATTGCTATTGATTCACCAATTGTTGTAATATCTCAAGTATCGCCTAGATGGCGTGAAAATGATGTTGTTACTGTTTGATATATTTATTTACTAAAATTGGATTTAGTTTATTTGTAATTATTAGCTGCAGGAATACCACTTATATTAAAATTATTTGCCTTCTGCCGTAAACTAAGGAATTGTTGCAAAGCTTATCTCCAATATGTATTTATGATCATCAGCTGTTTGAATGTGAATACCGTTCGATCAGCTGTCTGCCGGCTGTATAAACCGTTGAAATGCACTATCAACACAGTATAACACTGGGATAACACTTATCGTGGTAGAACGTGTAAGAATTAATGTTGTTATGCACTTTTTAAACTTCCAAATTATATATTATTATTTAAAAAACACAAAATTCTGCAGAGCACTAACTGTCACTCCAACTGTCACCGACGGTTTTTTTGTTTTCCGGTTTGACGGTTTATTTATAAGATTAACGTGTACAAACAAAACAGACACAATGAATTTTTTTGATATGTGCTGTTTTTAAGCCACTGATT
>NW_024045132.1:3691306-3699877 GCF_012273895.1 Zerene cesonia | reverse complement strand
TGCTTGGATGGGTGAACGTAGTGCCCAAAAATATCAAACAAGATCTGCATTTCAAAAACTTGCGATTCCTAGACACCATTCCGCAGGATTCAAGGGAAGTTTCCGATACAGTGCCACCAAGTGTTGGAATAATCTTCCACCGTCACTGCGTAATTCGAATACCAAACAAAATTTTAGATGTAAATATCGGTATCACCTATTAATTTCAGAATCATCGTAGGGCTTGGTGGCGCTGAAAGTATATTCTTTTTAAATATAGTTTGTTCATATTCATTTAATTTAATTTAATTTTTGGTTTGTTGTAATTTATTTCATTTAATTCTTTTTGTTTTTCTTTTTTTGTTATTTTACTATTTTCTTTCTTTATTTCTTGGTTGTTATTTTAATGTGTTTGTATAATTTATCGTGTATTACCTATTTTTCTTTTTGTATATAGTTAAGTTGTGCTAATTGTGCACTCCAATACAATACAATTTTTATATTATTATAGTACACGTTATTTTCGGATTTTATGTACAAAAACAAAAAGTTTCAGGACATCGCTTTCAAGCCTTTTAACTTTTTGTAGCATGTAAGTACCAATACAAATGAATTTATAATTCACAGCTGACCCGGTGAACTTTTCAACACCGTAGAAATTTTTTGACATACTTTTCGTATCTTTTAAACCTTCACTGGACGATTATGATAAGAAAAAATATTAAAATCAGCCCCGGCCCCATTATTCTCAAGCTGTAGCAAGAACAATAATTAATTTTTACATAAATTAATATCGAGGACTGATGATGAACTAATAAAAAACTATACATTTAAAATTGAAAGCATCACATATTTAACACCTGTATTTTTTTTTTTGGTTTTGTAACCGATTCATTCGTTTTGTGTTTGATAGAAAATTGTTATCATTAGTACCTCTCTCCTAAGGACACAAGGGACCTCTTTTGTAGAAAAAGAATGTGCATCATTATTACACAATATATTTATATGTATATCAATGAAGTGTCGTAGATTTAGTGGCCATTCAGAATAGTTGGTCTCAGAGAAGCTCACAGAAGGTGACATTAGCAAAATTAAATTGATAGCTCAAATCTATCTATTTTAAGGGTCTGCTTCACGGGCCAGCGGGCAGTTACTAAGGATTTATATTTATTATCGAATTACTTGGAACTAGAATAGAGTGAAATAGAAGTGCTTTTGTGTTTTCTCATAAATGTGGACGTGTTGAGTGTGCTCTCTCTGCGTATGATAAATTTTGTTACTTTTTTTTAATTTAGACCTAATAATATACAAGTTGAAGAGTTTGTTTATTAGTTTTAATGCTCTAATTTAATGTGTAATTGTGTGCTCTAATTGTTTCGACCAAGTTTTCCACAAACAAAAATTTTAATTAACCAAGTATATAACGGTTATTCACGCAGATTCTCCATTGATTTTCAATGGCCACATTGATATATTGACCCCTTGACAGTGGCAGAATATAGATGAAAAGACCAAATAGATCAATAATACATAAATAACAAATTTACCGAACATACATATATTTTAAAAACAAGTCACATATATTCTTTAATAAAATAATAACAATGTAAAAGAAATAATAATATTATTTTGGCACCTAAATAAACGTGGTATTTCTTAGTAACTTGTCACAAACAAACAAACACCAAGAAATACCGTGAGTATACATTTTCACCTCTCATAAAAGCTTAAACGTGTCAAAACATAACCTTCCAACTTCAACCGTTGGAAGGTTATGGCAACGTTGGCTTACATGATAAGCAGTTAAGTAATAAAGTTATCATTTACATAACTATCAGTGAAGTGCCCAAATAGATTAAGCTAGATCCAACTTGTATGGGATGCGGTGATGCAACGCGGTTTTGTGGGGAACTTGTTCAAAGCTAGGTGTACAGTGAGACAAACTATTGTATGCAGGAAATATACTCATCGTTTTAGATCGCGTATACTACATTAATGTATAATAGAGCGAGAGAAAATATCTGACCGTCTCTTCTTCACGCCTATATCACTGACTTGAATTGCATACAATTTGGTACAGAAAGGGTAGTTGACGCAAAGAACATTGGACTTTTTAATGCTGGAAATTCAGGAAACGGTATGCGCGTCATATCTTTGGTAGTCCAATTTTTCCTTTGACCATGCAGGCGAATGCGTGGATGGAGTCATTTATAAAAACTCGTTTCGTTAGTGCATATTTTAAATTTTTGTGTATTCTTTTGTATTCATACTGATAGGTTATTAGGGTATTGGCAGAAGGACCTCTAGCGAATCATATATAATCTGATTATCAAATTTCAAACATTTTCTTATACACTATAAATGTATTTTTATATTTTATTTCTGTTTATTATTTGTTAAGTAATATTAATGAACAAACATTTTTCATGATTCAAAATTAACTATGAGGTTGCTACTCTTTTTAGAGACACACAATGAACAACACAATTTTCGTAATTTGTTTTAAAGCATTTGATACAATCTGTATTACACTGTCTATTCTGAGAACCTGTTATCATAACAATTTCGAAGTTAATTATAACAATAGCGTGATAAAAAATAAATAAAAACCTCTCCCAATGTGCCTCCAGCCGAAGGCACCCGAATGCCCGTGTTGCACTCAGGAAACAAGCGGTATTAGTGCCCGGGAAATTATTTCAAAGTGAATTTTGTATAATTTCACACTTATACACCGGAGAAGTAAATTAAAACGTGGACATAAATAAATGCGAGCTGGAGCTGCCGCCAGTTTGTCGCTGCGGGCATTTTAATTATATTCTTATACATTGCGGCTTTGTTCTGCCTTGGCGATGTAATAATGCACTTTTATTTGTTTCCTTGGTATTTTCTGGCAATTGAAATAGTTCAGATCGATTACGTGACTAATCTAACGAAATTGCAGAAAGATGAAAGAATTGATGGTGTATATTAAATATGTGTAAATAATCACCATACGGGTGACGGACGAATACTAATCAGTAACCAGCTTCCATGGCCCAATCAAAAAGCGCCTTGATGGAACATTAGGGTGTTTATAACCAATGACTCAACGCGGCCGTGGGTATCTATGAGATTTGCCCAAATTTTCAAAACAAGGCACAGACCATACAGTCCATATTAATATTATAAATGTCTAAAATCTGTCTGTCTGTTATGCAAAGGCATACAACTAAATGAATGAATAATACCTTTTTACTTTTGTTTTACAGTATAGTATTATGTTATCTGTGGTTTGACTAAAAAAAGGAACTACAAATGGTTTGGTATAGTTAAGAAAGTTTGCAAGTTGTATTATACTTTTTCCAGGTTACGTTTTTCATACTATCTACTTGTAAAGTAGTTCGAGAACTTGTTTCGCCTACAGCTTACCGCTATAATCCGCAATAACTTCGAAAAGAACTTGTGTTTAAATTCAATTAATTTGAATTGAAATTAATATTGAATACTAATTGGTTGGTGACGTAATTATATACAGCCTCTCTGGGATAATAAGTGCTTGAGCAATAGAGAGCTATTCAGTTCGATTACCGATAGAGGCTAATTAAAAATCTCGGATAAAAGAAAGTCCATCAGTGAATATGAAATCATCCAGACTCGAAGAGGACTTGGACATTTATTCTCGATGTTAATGAATATTGACGTTAGAAAGACGTTAGACGTTAAAAATGGACGAAATAATATTACTTATATAACCTGAGGCGTATTGCTTATAGTTGTGAAAATTTAAATTTTAAATAATCATCTTGTATTAAAATTTATGGTAAACTGTAACAAATAGGAAAAGAAAAAGACACAGCAAACGTTCCGAATCGATTGAAGCTGTAAAATAGAGTCAAAAGCGTGGGAAGTGGAGACATGGGGAGGTACCACCAGAGATGGGACACTACTAAATCCTCCTATCCTACTAATATGGCGAAATAAAAATGCGAAATATTATAAGGATGTGTGTGTTTGTTACTCTTCAACGCAAAAACTACTAAACCAATTATAATGAAATTTGGTACGTAGATAGCTGGAGAACTGGAATAACATATAGGCAACTTATTATCCCGATATTCCTATAGGATACGAAATTACGCGGATGAAACCGCGGGGCGCAGCTAGTGTGACCATAATGACAACAATTTCCAAGCAAACACAAAAACAACCACGCCAATCGGTTGAAAACTCACGGAATCATCGGTTAACAAATAAAAAAGAAATAATAGAATTTTCTTCGTTTTAGGGAACATCGGATAAAAACTACTACGTTGTTTTTCATTCGTATGTTTTGTTATTCATTTATTTATAAGTTAGTATAACATAATAATACGTGACCGATATAATAACGTTTTTAATCAAATTTAAAGCATAATATTTAAACATTGAATATATAAAGCTACGTTGTGGATATCCAATGTTTCGACTAATGCGGGGATATTTGCAACCATAAGCAACACTATGCAGCGGTAGAGGCAACCGTACATTCGCAATAGATTCTACATAGCTTAGGAGATTAACACTGCTAAAACTTATTTATCCGATAAACCCGATAAGGCGTATTATGAAAGTCAGTTACGGGGATTCATTCCTGGGATCTTAAATCTCTTTTTTAACAATATAGGGATTAAACGTTAACTTTAAAATGACGTACATACTATATGTAAGATAAGCGAGAAATATTATGATACATATATCTTAGAAAAGAAGTAAGAGATTGATTGATATTAAAAACAAATGCAAAACGCACATCCTACTATCCTACTAATATTATAAATGCGAAAGTTTGTAAGGATGTGTGTGCGTTTGTTGCTCTTTCACGCAAAAACTGCTGAACCGATTGCAATGAAATTTGGTACGTAGACAGCTGGACAACTGGAATAACATATAGGCACTTTTTATCCCAACATTCCTACCGGATACGGACTTACGCGGGCGAAACCGCGGGGCGCAGCTAGTAAACAGTAAACTTGAACAATGTGAAACAAAATCTAAATAAATTTGCAAATAATAACTAATTTCATATCTACACTAAAACTAACACGCAAAATTAAATTTAAAAAGTAATATACAATGCGGCTCGTTAATTGCAGAGAAAGGGGTTGACACAGTTAAAGATAATGCCTGCCTGCCTATTACACAACACTGGTTTTCAGCAGCCCCTTGTGACATGTGGAGTAGACCGTACTATATTCTTCCACTGGTAATTAAAGCAATATAAAATAAAACAGTAAAAAGTAAAGACAGCCGGGTAACACTTCAGTATTTGTTGTTTATCACGAACCTCATCCACACTAAACCACCACACTGGTCGTTAAGCCCCAATACGAGTTGTTAGGAAGTCGTTTATACTTAGCTAGTTTAAATTAATGTTGTTGAAACTCTTAATGTATTAGAGGATGTTTGTTTACTATTGTTGTGTCCGCCCGGCTTTGTTCGTGGTAGGTATAGCTCTAGTGGACCGTGCTACAGCTAGCACATAGCTCGCAGATATCAACTACAATGTACATATAAACAATCAAATAATTTTTGAAATCAGTCCAGTATTTCCTAAAATAAGTACGTTCAAACAAATAAATAAACTCTTAACCTTATATTATACGTATATATTGTATTTCTACGCAAGTCTACACATTGCCTAAGACTTATTTTGCTAGTTACAAAAGCTATACGCTAGGCCGTATCGTAGATGATGTAATGATACAATCACATAAAATACTACAGTATTTTTCGTTTCGTTATACATAACGAAAAAAAAATTACATACCTATACGTGTTTTTTATGAATATGTGTGTATTCACACGCATATAACGCATTCAGTAGTATTTTATAAAATCCCGTCAATTATAGCTATCATACCAAACGGAAATTGACACAATTCCGTAATAACTTATTATTGAAAAAAATAATAATAACAGTCTAATCATTCAAAATGAGAAAACAACATTCGTCGACAGTGAAAAAAATACTACGTTATCAATAGATACATTAAAAAAATAAAACAAATATTTGAGTTATTAACTGTTAACATTTCTATAGCATCATCTCTTCTACCATTCGTTCGTACAATGTGGTACACGCAAGCTGTGCCTGCAATGGACTGCGGTTAGGTCTGTTGTGCGTCTGTACGCGTTTCGATTACGCATGGCACGGAGCTCCACGTTTTGTAGGATTTGATTAAATTCAGGCCTATTTCCATTCCGGGAAACCTTCGAGGGTTATTGTTTCATTTCCCTGCTAAATGATTGCATTCGTATGTATGATGTTTTCGGGATTTTGTATTTTCTGAAGTGTTATTAATTAAAACATTTTAATGATTAAAATCTATAATATAAAATAAAAATTGCTAATATGAACTATGTGGGTGTTCCTTTGACTATGCGGGCGAAGCCACGAGCGGAAAGATAGTATGTTAATAGTTAAGTGATTTGAAAAAAAAACGTGAATCTTACATTCTAAATATATTTAACAAAACCTGCGCTCAAATCAAATAAAAAAGAATCATTAAAATCGGTTCACGGAATCAAAAGTTCAGGGGACCTTACAAAGCCAAAAAAGGAAACGAAGTTATTAGATCATTGATAGTCCTCTATTTTTGAAGTAGGTTGAAAAATTAAACTATTCAAGGTGAAAATATATTTTCTATCCAATATCAAACTCGAGAGACATTAGAGAGAGGAAATTCAATCCACATCATTATACTGAAAGTTATAACAAAGTGGGGTATTTGAGACGAATGAAATGTTTTTTCACGCATTCCAGTAACAGTATCAATGGGAAACGTGATCGGGTTTGCATTAGACTGAATTTACACTTGGGCTTTTTTTTTTACTAGCTGTAACCCGCGGCGTCATTCGCGTGGTACCTGGGTAAACAGAAGCCTATATGATAATGGATATATGGTCTGGAGACCATAATCTATCTCTGTACCAAATTACATACAGATACAATAAACTGTTTTCACCTAAAACAGTAATAAAAATCCATAATTCATCCATACTGATATACTTTTCAAATATAAGTGGGATTTATTTATACAGATACATATCTAGATAATTGAAAATAAAAGAGATATAGAAATTTGTATTTATATAAGTCGTATTAAATGTTTGTTTTAGGGCTGTAGATAAGTGTAATTTTTTGAAATCGAAAAGTCGATTAGTTATGCCATCAAAAATAATAAGAAATCGTACATAAATGCGGAAAGTTCAGAAAGCTAGCAACATCTTTATTATATATTTAGAACATATTAAAAACGAGGCGGTTATGAAGAGAGTGTCAAGGAATTCTTGTTTTTAGTATTTTCTTGTGTTTGATTTTACGCGAGTATTATACATTTAGAAATTAAAAACTTTTTAACGGATTTTAAACGCGATTTATTCACTATCTTATTAACCAGACGTTTCGAACACTTTACAGCGAGCGTGGTCATGGAGAGATGTTTTTAATTTTTAATTTCTAAGTTTTACTTACAAATCAGTCACATTATATGTATAATTGAACCCTATAATTCACTTGTTAAAACATGACCAAAACCCGTCGTGTCATAAGAATAATGTATGTGACTTAGTTTCAAATATGATAATTTACTTAAATAATAAATAAAATATGATATCTCAATGCGAACAGTGGAAATGCTCCATTATGGTATTTGCCTTGTGCTCTAGTGTTACGCTAATATTTGTCGACAGCTTTACACACAGTTCAGTTTATATTGTTTGTCATATATCTGTTTAAAACATATTGCCAGGCACAATATAAACTAGCTAGGAGCCAGGGTTTACTTGCCAATAGACTGTTTTGTTTCCTTCAAATTATTCTACTTCTGTTTTCAGATAACAGCCAGTTAAAAATTAAATAAAGATATTTCACAATCATACCAAAATTTATTTTCACGTTATTCGAATGTGAAATTTGGGTCATTTAATTCTAAAGAGGCGCTATTTTAACATGAAATTATAATAATATTCTTCATAGCTATGTTGCTTTCATTAAACTCAATGAAATTGTCATCTACGTTACTAATTCATCTTAATATATATTAATTACATGTCACATTGTTTGCCCGCGATGGACACCTAAACTACTCAACCGATTTTCATCAAATTTGCACACAATATGCAGTTTGATCCAACTTAAAAAAATAGGATAGATTACATTATTTCAATTACGATAAACGACTACCGCAGACGCAGGTACGCGACTACGGGCAGAGTGCAACTGATATTATATTAAATCGAACCCAAGGAATATCACATGTATCAGTTAATTAATACGTTCATAAATCATACAAATACACAAATATCATCCATATGTATGAATAAACAGTTATTTATACGAGCATGAACGTCTTCTTGGCGGAACATTTTATTCCATCTTGTTGAAATATTCAGAAAGTACGATAAAATGGGCTTCTTTAACGACCACTTAGGCTGCTGGTATACTGAGCTCATTTCTGCCAATGCAATATTCATAATGCCTTCGAACGTTGGATATCGATATATACCTAGTCTTGCCATAAATATTGTAATAAAGAAAAAAGAAAATTGTTAACTGCAAATAACATTTATTAC
>NW_024045132.1:3662793-3690306 GCF_012273895.1 Zerene cesonia | reverse complement strand
ACTAATGCCATGTGTTTAGTCGGGGTGAGAAAATGGCATAAGGTTGTCCCTCGATCTTTAGTAGCACACAACTCGATCTTTACTAGTTTCAACATTAGTTATTTTGTAATAAAAATAAGATAGCACATCTTTGAGCATGTTATTTTCGGTAAAATACTCATTTTAAGTATAATATAACAACAATACAGTTGGCTAGCGTGGAGGATTATGACCTGAACCCTCATAGGAGGCCTGCGTCCCAGCAGTGGGAACATATATGGGCTGATGATGATTATATATATAATAGTGAAATTGTTATATTATGTAATTAGGTAGGTAGAGAATTCATACCTAAACCACTGGAACCATTTAGAGAAATTTTAGCACAGACGTAGTTTGAGACCCCACAAAAGACAGTATACTTCTTCCCCAAGAGATCTGAAACTGTGCAGAAAAAACCTCGGGCTAATGTTTCATTCCTTCCCAGAAGAATCCACGGGCGGAAAGCTACTAATATAATAAATAAAAACCAAAAACTAATGGAATAATTTCGCATTCAACACAAAACATCAGCGAGACGAGCCTCAACCCAAATTTAAAAGTATTTAATAAACCGAAACGCGCATTATGTTACGGCATGTTTCTTTCAAAATGAAGTACCCCCCTCCAATTTGCTGTGACCCCGACACTCTCCGAGTGCTCTCGGTGTGCCCTCATTATAACTATCATCCGATTAAGCGGTATATTGCATGAAATACATTTATGATACGAGATGAAACCCAATAAAAGCTATTGCAAAGTCGTGCAATTTTTAATTCGGTGTCAAAACCCGTCCGGTTGACCTTTTTTATTGGATGCATTTTCTGGTTATACGTAAGCTGACGTTTGATTAACTGAGTTGATTTCATGTTTTCTTTGATATACCTATAACATATTTATATCGGGTTATTTTAAAGGGCATTAAATGGTTAAATTGTTGTGATTATTTAAATTGTTATAACGTTTATATTTAACAAGAACACAACTACTTGTTCATAAAAATATAATACACTAGCCTTCCGTCTGCGGCTTCGCCCACGTAATAAAAGTCTCATAGTCACCATTCCCAGTACTTCGCATATACGCGTTATCAATTAATTGTGTACAATAAATAAGACATAATGCTATGCTCAAAATTGCTGCTAAATAGTTAAATTATTATTATTTATTACGCTTAGTTTATCAGACATCTTTAATTCCTTTTACCACGCTTGAAGTATCCTTACCTTTTTGTATAAATACTCGTATCAACGAGCCGCAACAATTTGCCGAAATCCGCAGAATTAGTTCAGCGAACTAAATTAATAGAATTTTAAATGTCGCTTAGTAAAAACAAAAATTAAATTCTCACCCAAAAAAAGTGTCGCGAAGCAGCTTGAAGCGCTTTTTAAAATGCAAATCCGAAAATGGCGAGCGTTTTTAAGTCGAGTCGTTTCCTCGGCTTTGCGGTACACAAATATGGGCCGACGTGATCCGAAGGCCTTGCCAAGTCCAGTAATGATCATTGTAGATTTTAAACTTAATCTGACGTAATCTCCGACCGCTGACATGAGCCATCGAGCTGTTGACTCACTGTGTTGAGATGGCTATATTTCGAATGAAAAGTAATGTTTGTTGAATGTTCTAAAAGTCGGATGTATAGTCAGATAAATATAAGGAATCGCCGGGATGTCATTTTCTTCATGTGTATGAAGGGAGACATAATAATGAGGTAAGGAAACCTTAGATTTGCGTTTGTATAAGTAGTCTTTAATTCTTATGACACTGGTAAGATTTTTGGATTCCCACATGTACCAGTAAAATAAACTAAGTCTGATATTACTAAAATTGTCTGTAGTATTTGTATCAGAATTAGCATAAAATTTGCCTAAGTAACGAATAAAAATTTATTAATTAATGTTTATTACTTAACGACATAGTGTTATAAAACTATCGTAAACGAAAGAAACTGAAATTATTTCTAGTAATATGCTTGTATCATCATTATCCTATCAATAAAAACCTAACTAAAATGATTATAAATGAATCGCTACCTATCTTTAAATAAAATATGTTTTGTTTCCTTGTAATTCTTGTAGACAGTGGACAAAAAAAAATAAATAATTAAAGTGCAGTTGCAACGACGTAAAATATTTTTTTCTTAAATAAATAAAATAAATAAGATGGCTAAAGAGCTGACTCATGATTTCTATGAGAACTTCCACCTAGTAAGATTTAATAAATAAAATATAATAGTTTAAAAAAACTAAAAAACACGCTTTGACAAAAATCATATTTTGCAAATTGAAAACTGGAATAATTTTATCAAATTAGTGTATTGTCATCGGTCCTCAATAAATATACAAAGTTTGAACGAAATCTGGCCGTTTAAAGTGGGTCAAAATCGCGCCCAAAGAAGTCGGTTACAAACAAACATACTGGTGAAGCTAATAAAAAGCGTGTAAAAAAAGTTGTCCTTCATTTCTACTAAATAGGTGCTATTTCTAATCTTGATTAAAAGCAGTTGGAAAATGCGTAGCTTAACAACACAAGTATTAAGATAAACACTTAAACGAATTAAATTTGCCCAGTTTAATTCTCTCCGTAGTCATCTATAAGCATATAAATAGAAAATGTTTGAAGTTTTCTTGTAACAATAATAAATCTATTTATGTCATGTAATTTATTCGTTCGCTAGCAGTGTGTAAGACAGAACATGTGTCCTGGCACCATTGCCACCCGCAAACGACCCGTGACAATGTTAGTGCGGGCTTTACTGCCTGGCTGTCAATATAGCCAGTAGCCAGTAACCACGTTGGTGCCATGCCAGCTAACTAACGTTTTCAAATCAAAGGCCTTCGGACATGGTTTTAGGTTATTTATGATTACGGTTGTTTTATTGGTTGGATGTGAACACAGTGAAGTTCGTACGGGCAGTCGATTTGAATACATTTCATTATTATTATTACACACATACATTTTTTACTTATTTCTTCCTCTGACCCGGAATCATACGATAGTATTTATCTAACAAATTATACGGAAACTACGTGGAAAACTCCGGTACAGTACATGTTTTCCTGTGACTACATGGGCGAAGCAACGGGCTGAATGTCGAATAGATTATGTAATAATTTGCGAGCTAATTTATATTTGTTATCATCAAACGCCGTCCACACTGTCTCACGATTATAATCTAAATCTATCTCCTAGAATTATTTGTGGTGCAAAAAATAAAGTTTTACTGTTTATTGCATATTATTCATTCCATATTCTTTACTACATAAAAAATTGCGAAAATTATATTATAAAACATATTGCTCTGGTTAAGATATCGCTGAAACAAGGATATAAAATAATAAATAATGATTCTGAAAATAATGATATATTGATTATAAGCAAATCACAGTGTTCCAGAGGAAATATTGGAATAAAAATTAGTTCCTGTTTTGTTTTTATTTCATCAGCTATCTGCCTGTGAAAGTCCCGTCAAATAAGCTATTCCAGAGATTAGCCGAAATTGACAGACACACAAAAATTAAAAAATAATGAGATTTTTGGTACAAGTACGGCGTATATATCGTTATATGTATTTAGTAAAAAGCGTTTATGTTATTAATAGAAATAGACACTCAAATTTTATTCATTGGAGTATCTATATAGAGTTAATATCTTGTACCACCGCTAATCCTGAGCGTCTTATACTTGGGAAAAGATAGACGTTCCACTAAGTTTCGGAATTAATCCACACAGTGAGAGGTTGTTATTACCCGCCCCTCGATGATCCATCGCTGAATAAATACCTGGTAACTAGCTCTATTGTGCTTTAACGAACCATTTACTTTCGTTTATCCCGTGTTTACCTTGATCAAGTTAGAAGTTGACCTCTGTAAGAGGTCTCTGTTTTCACTTGCGAAGTTAGAAAAATATATCGAAATTATCGACTTCATTATCCTGCTGCCTACAGTTTTGTTTGGGATATGTTAATGAAACATTAAGTAAGTTATAATTTACAATTTCAGAAACTAATAAACATGTTAATTATACCTATACAGAAAAAGATTTTTGCGAAAATCATTGTTAAGACATCATTTTTTTATTTTGTAAAATTGTAGCAAGATTTACGAGAAAAAAGTCCGCTTAACTTATCTTGTCATTCAAATGGATATTTAACGCTATAAACTCTTAGACGGTGACAATAAAAAATTGCTGAAATCTATAAAAATCCCAACTTTCAAACAAAAGATTAATCAAGACAAATATTTTTCTTCGTAAAATTAATTAGTGCGAGCTCAAAAGCCGTACAAATTAGTTGGCGAAGACTGTAATTAACCGAACTTCGCGACTTTCCTCAACACTATTAAAAACTTCTTCTCATCGGAAATTGGAAGGTTTCAAATTTTAATGCAATGTAGGGATTTGGTATAGTTTTCACTTCATTTCCTTGCTTCATTGATTATTCATTTAATGACATGAAGGTCATAATATTTATAATATTACGGGCATGTTTCCGCAAATCGGCGTCAAGTTTCGAGAAGTTAAAGTTGAAAACATCCCAGGTCCTTCATGAAGTTAAGCAACTTTCGAGGGCTGTCAGAAGCTTCACGAAGGGACCCAGGAGAACCGCAGCGTCCAGCGTTCGCAACCGCCGCACTTTCTATAATGTCGTGTATATGCTCAGACATATATGCTCTGCTCTGCGGACTGCTGTGATCACTAAATAAAAGATGTGTTTGTTTAAGAGACAATGTCCTAATATTTTTATATATTTTAATGTATTAATATTATGCGCAGTTCCAGTGACTCATATTTGACTATACCCACAGATTGCTTGAAAATTGTAAAAATTTTATAAAGAACTAGCTGCGCCCGGCGGTTTCACCCGCGTAAGTCCGTATCCCGTAGGAATATCGGGATAAAAAATAGATGTTGGCCGATTCTCAGACCTACCCAATATGCTTACCAAATTTCAGAGGAATCGGTCAAGCCGTTTCGGAGGAGTTTGGCAACGAAAACTGTGACACGAGAATTTTATATATATAACAAGAAAGATTATGTTCCTGATTTACAATTTTGGCTACTATAAAATAAATACATTTTAGAAAGAGTTGGGTGCACCAACACATCTTTGATTAGTTTTTTATTCGATATCTTCGATAGCGCTTCGATATCTTTGATGAAGACCCTGACTGTCTAAGAATAAGTAAAAAATTGTTGCTATTAAAATAATCGCCAATATTTTTCATTTTATCAGCAATGAAAAATGTAATAACTGTATGTCATACATTTAATTTGTAGTAGGCATTTATTAATATTACCGTTACCATCTATTAAATAAAAACATCAAATTCGAATGACACAACCGAAATTTTTAAGATAACAAACACAAAAAGTATATTTATATTAAGAACCTCCTACTGTTTATGATCGGTTGAAATAAACAGTGGAACGTTATACTGTTTTCTTACACTACTGTAATATACTGTGTTCGCACACTACTGTAATGAATAAAAATGTTGTTTGATTGGTGCAAAAGTTCCGTAGTTACTATTTCCGTGTTTAACGATAGTTCCAATGTTGGAAGACGTTTATTACTTACGCTCCGCGTTTCTGCAGCGCTAGTAAACTTGCCCTGGGTTTGTGTAAGGTGCAGCTCGAACACATTTATTATCCCACTAATAATCTAGTTAGTATAATATATTCTTGAACTATGTTATGTGTGTGGTAGTCGAGCATGCTTCGGCACGAATTAGGCCAGCTCGTACCGGGGAAGTATCACACTCCCACAGAAGACCGGAGTGAAGTAGCATTTTGCTGTGTTTCGTTCAGTGAGTGGGGGAGCCGGAGGCCCATATGCTTTTCCTTACCCTTCCCAGTTCTTTCCTTTATTCCTCTCGACAATCCTTTCTTAATCCCTTCGAATTTAAAGTCGGCAATCCATTTCTAGAGGCGAAAGGTCTGCAATGAACCTTGTGCCTCTCCAAATGTTCATGGGCGGTGGTAGCGCTTACCATCAGGCGTCCCACCAGCTCCATTGCCGACTGTGACATAAAAAAACTACATATTGAATAACAGTACATAGTATAAAACAAAGTCGCTTTCTCTGTCAGTATGTCCCTATGTATGATTAAATCTTTAAAACTACGCAACAGATTTTGATGGGGTTTTTTTAATAGATAGAGTGAGTGAGTGATTTCAAGAGGAAGATTTATATGTATAATAACATCTATTAACTCAAAAAACTTTTAGTGAAGTAAAGGAGCATGAACTCATATAATATAACACTACAAAAGTATTAACGTACACCAACTTCGCTTATTCAGATACTGAAGGCGACAAAGACATAAATGTTATAATATTCCACAGAAAATCATTAAGTGGAGGGTGTTTTTAAAATTTTCAATTTCGCGAACTCGCGGCTCTGGCGCGCTGCCAGCTGCAAATATGTCGACGGGCGGTTTAACCTCCGAAACTTCACCTTTGAATATCTTGCATTTAAAATTGGTGATGCGAAGGTCCCGCACGGCTGTGTTTGTATCGTTGTGAAGAAAGAAAGAAGGAAGAAACACATTTATTGATACGAGCTAATAATACAAAATAACAATTGGATATAAAGGGAAGGTGCTACTCAGTGTATGAGAGCCTAAGCCCATTGAAAGAAATAACATTTACCCCCTGATAGTGGCAGGTTACATATAAAAAATAAAAAAATTAATATAGAGATGCGTTGAATGGGGCATGTTTCGATTATGGCTTTATTATCTACTACAAATGGATCGGCTTTTGAACTTACATTTTTACGATAAAAAAGCACTTAGTCGACTGGCTCCGCTTTTATTCACTTTTAAAATTTAATCGAATTATAAAGACTACCAACCGGTTTCGGAACATCATGGTTAGGTCGAGCTAGTGAATCTATAAAATGTAGTTCCATCGAGAAGTAACAATACCAACAATTTGAGACAAAAAACTGCGCCTTTCTTGAGATATTACATTTAGAATATAATATACCTGATAATTATGTAAATTACATAGTTATTTTTACTAATGCTATCCTGCTGCTACTTAAGTATTGATAGATGAAATAAATATTTAACGGTATTATGAAGTTTCTTCTACCAGTTCTCTATTACATTCATTGTATAGTCCAATTGAATGAAATATTTATACCAATATCCGTACGTTTGTTAAATTCATAACTCAAAGAAACTTACAGACTCGACGATTATTCAGATATTTTTATCAGGTGAAAATGATACTATTTATTTAATACTTACGGTACGCCGGCAGCTTTACCTGTGGTACGTTTGCTCTTTGTGTCTTAACAAAAATCTAAAAAACAGCCGATTTGGTCGACCCGTTTTCTCGTTTTCCTCTAAACAATACATTTGGCGATTTACATTTAGTAATATTGTAAAAAATAGAAACATAGTAAGCGATTAAATTCATAACCATATTATGAAACCTCTTTAACTGCTGCTATAATAACCATTTTCTGGTATAAAATACGCCTTTCCGAACGTAGCTTATAAACCGAAACATGATCGACATTTTCTCCTATATTGAATGCACGATCTTGCAGAATGTTAGCTACGCATAAAGCTAAATATTGCTACTCTTCAAGACGCAATAGATCGACCGGCCAAGATCAGCTGAAGTACTTAAAACTTGGACAACGCGAAGCTGGCCAAAACATCGATGAGCCAAACTTTGGTATTGGCTCCACGCCAGCCACTATACAAATATTGATTGCTTTGCTAATTTGCGGAGAAAGAAGGAAACCTCAAGAAATGACTTGCTTATTTTGAAGAATAGCGTGAGGAAGGTTTTTGCTTCGTGCTAATTTCGATGCGAGGGATCTTTTAATTTATTATACATGAATCTGTTGTTAGATGTACAGAATAAAATTGACAACAATAGCTTGTCAGAGTACTCTATTAATATCCTCCTAACATAGCTCAATAAAAAGGATTAACAAAATCGTTTCACTAGACACGCGGGGTTCATGCCGTACGGTATTAGTTTTTTCTATTTAAATATTTTTAAGTTCATTACAATGAAACGAGAAATGTCTGTACGATTCTACTAATACTGGATGTTATATTGCAGAGGTTTAGTACTGCGCTTCATTTTGCATTACTCTTATTTGTTTTGATTAATTGAAAACTGAACCGCGGACTGATTGGATTTCAGTTAATGACTCTGGTTATTGTAGTTGGGAAAACTAGGGGATTTCAATTATTTCAATCTAATTATGTTTAGTGTGAGTTAATCATACTGAAATTTATTCTCCGATGCATTTCTGGTTAGAAGATACAAATTGTTGAATATAAACTGTCAATTTTGTATGAGGTAATTAATTTGATTGAGCAAAATATGAAATGAAATGTCTAGCTATTATGGGTCCAAACAAACTGTGGTAACTTATAATTAAAACAACATTCGGCTTATCTCATTATATCATTCATGTAATCATGTATTAGTGACTGTTTTGTAAATTTTTCTAATTAAATTAATAAATGGATTAATTAACGACTGATCAACTGAAAACGAAAACGAAAAGGCTTCTTTATACTCATTAATCCTATCCTTTCCTTTCAGCAGGAAGCACATTTGCAGAGGCACTACCTCTGCATTTGAGAAATTTTGAATTCAACATCAAAATTATTTAGTCTTAGATATGAATGATGCTATAAATCAATCTATTAAGAAATGTGTTAAGTAAATGCTATATTGCTCATAAATCTGTTTATTCCGTGTACATAATTAGAAAAAGGCCAGAGAAATTGTATAAAATACGTTCCCCTAAATTCTCTAGCTTATTTTAATTTCTCGAAATCGTAAAAAGTTAGAAGTAATTAGAAAAGTTAAGGAAAGTGAAATTTCCAAACTTGCTGATGGATATTTAAAACAAAATCCAATTTATGTGTCAGACATGTTTAAAATCCCTCGTCAGTTGTAATTTTCTTGAAATGCTTATTAATTCTGCAGGTTGTTCTAAAATGTTTACAATGATTTTGTTAAAGATATTCATTCAACAAGTTTCAAATGTTGACAGAATTCGTAATTTATGTTTATGTAGCTAGTATATTTTGAGGCATTTCAGATATTTCTGTTATTTCATAACAATGAATGAATTTGCAATTAATAAATTTGTATAAAGTAAATATAACAATATTATTTAATATTTAACTCGCTCGCTTAGGCTTCGCCCGTGGTACGAATACAGCCCATGACATACTGTGAGTTTGCAGCTTTCTAATGGTGAAAGAATTTTTAAAATCGGTCCAGGATTTTCCTGCTTGAAAATGTTACAAACATACAAAAAAAATAAAGGTTTCCTCATTATAATATTAGCCTAGATATAACATTGCCATCATGGAGAAATGAAGGGAATACTCAAATTAGTTTAAAAGGAACACTTCGTGTGTGGAGCATATAATTAAATAGTACGTTAATTCGAAAATATAGACTAAGCAATTAGGTAATCTTTCTTTGACCTAACCTACTTTAGCGTTTATAAATAAACAATGTACATCTTGTTTAGTCTTATTATTCTTGAGTTAAGCTCATAAAAGAAGTGATGAAAACCCTTTAGGAATAAAATACAATAGTAAAGGCACTATATTACGTCAATTTATTTTTGTGTAGGTCACAACTTGTTATCATTTTAAATTTAATATTTAAAAATTCTGTCGTATAAAAACTCTTAGGTATTGTACCTAATATTTGGTTAATATTCCTTGACATACGTATATAATACAGTAGCATTCTTCAAATTAGTATATGAAATAACAGAAAAGCAGTTCTTATGTTATGAGAAAAGAAAAAAATTCAAAAAAAAAACTTTACTATTAGTTTTTCAAACAGTTAAAACAAATATATGCCATGTTATACATTTAACCATTACAAATACTTCTCTATATCAGATAGTCCTTTGGTTCACAACAAAAAAACCATAGAGTGTCCGTCCATTGTTATTTGTCAAACAAAGCGTGTACTCGGCTAGGCATTTTAGAGCTTGTTAGAGCTCTCCGGATGAAAGGTAAAAAGTAATGGATTCCGGAGAGGTATTACGCGCTGAAATTCAATAAAATTGGTCGGTACTGTATAGGTTCTCATACGCTGCTGCACTATGAAGTGTTTTATATTCAGTACGTATAGCGCGCTACTCCATTCCACTTTTGTTTAATCAAATTTTGTGTATGGAGTCAGGGAAATAATTCAATAGAACCTTTGAATTTGATGGTACGGTTCGCAGAAAAATCACATTCGACAACTGTTATTGAATTGTATAGAAGAAAAAAGCAGTAAATAAATGTTTATCGCAATAATATAACATACGTAATACATTTTATTTATTTTATTTTTTCTTTAAGCAAATCAGTATTAAAAATCTAATCGGCTCATTTGAGATTATTTTGCAAGAAACGGTTGAAACGGTTTGCTTTATTCTTTCAGAGATTTAACCTACGTTAAAATAAGTTTTCCTTAGCAAAAACAACACATAAATAGTACCAACAATAAGGTATACTTATTTAATAACAGTACAAATTAATTAACAATCTCATATGCGATAAATTGTGCAGGCTAAAAGTAAATTCCTTGTATTTTAAATAAGTACTTGGATGACCGAACTTGCTTGTTTTTTTGTCAAGCTTCAGATCGTATACCTTAAAAGATCAATTACTTGTGAATATGCTGCAATGCGTTCGTTATTTCCTATTATTTTATTTTAAATCTAGCTTCCTTTTATTTCAAATCTAGCTGTCAGCTAGTCCGCCCGCGACAGCTTGCGTGTAATTAGCACATTTACAAATGATTTAGTGACCGTCTATTCCTGTTTTATCCCAAAGAGTCTATCGGGATAAGAAGTATCCTCCAAGTCAGCTCATAACCCGCCTGTATACCAAATTTTATCAAAATGCGTACGGTAGTTTCAGTGTGATTGACGGACAAACATCCAATCAAACAAACTTTCACATATACAATATTAGTGTAATAATTATATTTCAAAATAAGTTTTTTAATTTTTGTCTTGTTGTTTATATCCAACATTATTATTTTGTTTTTATCCAGCACGTTGACGTGTTTACATCTATGTAATATATATATTTCGAAAAAGATTCGTAACATTTTATTCACGATACCTATGTTTATCGTTGAATTTCTCAAAAACTGTTGAATGTATTAAAAAGATTTAATAGAATCCATTAAAAGGAAGTGTTAATGACATAAATATTAGTTTTCTATCAAATCGTGGTTTTGATATTCTCCTTAAAGATTGTTGATATATACTTGATCAAACTGTGACGGCCAAACCCTTTCATCAACCACTTAATAATAAAAAATGTGACCCATTTTCACACTAGTTCTGCATATATTTTCATTTCAATTTCAAGTGGCAATTAACATTGCGTTACAGATATACAGAGATATACGCGACTTAAACACAAACACAATCGTGTAAATGCAAGAATGATTTGTTATTAGTAAAGTTTGGCGCGCTAATGAGATGGGGAACTATTTAAAGTTTGGAATCGTTTCGGCGCAGGTGCGGTATTAATCAGGCGGTTGCAGCGGCACTAATCGTAATTAATTGCAAGCAACTTCAAACACGCGTAATTACAACACTCGTTATCTTTATATTAAAAACTACAGGAAGAGAGCCAGTTGCTGTTCTCTCTCAATGCATTGCTGTTTTTTGCTATGTAATAAATGTTTGAGAGTGAGTAATGGAATAGCGAAGTGTTTTGTTTGGTCATATACTTGTGAATATCTCTTAATCCTACTAATATTGTAAATGCGAAAGTTTGTAAGGATGTGTGTGCGTTTGTTGCTCTTTCACGCAAAATCTACTTTACCGATTGCAATGAAATTTGGTACGTAGACAGTTGGACAACTGGAATAACATAAAGGCTACTTTTTATCCCGATATTCCTACGGGATACGGACTTAAGCGGGACAAAACGCGGGGCGCAGCTAGTATTTTTTTTTTTTTTTATGTCATAGCGGGCAACTGAGCTGGTGGTTCGCCTGATGGTAAGCGATCACCACCGCCCATGAACATTCGAAAAGGTAGGGCCTCTGCGAATGCGCTGCCCGCTTTTTTGGGGTAAGGGAAAAGGAATGGATTAACGACTAGAAAGAAGGAATGGACTCGGACGGGTGAGGAAAAGGAAACAGGCCTCCGGCTCCCCCACTCACCGTACAAAACACAGTGACATGCCACTATTTCACGCCGGTTTTCTGTGGGGGTGTGGTACTTCCCCGGTACGAGCTGGCCTAATTCGTGCCGAAGCTTGCTCGACTCCCACAATAGTATTCGATAAGTGTTAGCTGTTTTGGTCAGGAGTATTGTAAATGAGTTTATTTCAGTTTTGTTTTATTATTTTTAGTTTTTTTGTTATTTTTTTCTTTACAAAATTCGCGATTATAAACGACGGGTTTCATATAATATGGTTTTGAAGTTTTTTTAGTTCGTTTATCAAGTTTCTTACAATAATATATAGCTTTAAGGGACTAACATTATAAGCCGATTAATCAATGAATAAATTATAATGTGTGATATTCATTAAAACAAACCAAATAAATTTAATTAATTCAGCTGGTTAGTAGCAGCACGTCAATGTATGAATTCGCATAAAGTTTACTAGAACGTTTCTATATATATTACCAGTTTAGAATGGTTGAAACATTTTAAAATAAGTAAAAAAACATTGAAATATTTTCAAGCCTAACCTCATTAAGAGAGTCCTTAAACAGCATCTCGAAAGTCATCAAAAATACTTTAATCACCCCTTTATAGATATTATAAATATAAACGGTAATAGCATCCCTTTTATCTTATCATTAATGTACCTAATTTGCAATAAAGATTATCAAAATAGCTAGCTATCGAGCGCTCATTTCCTTTCAGGGCTATATTATTTTAGGAAGTTAAATGGAAAGTAGGATAAACATCGTATACTTCCATCGATCGTTATTACCACTTACTTGTATATCGTTCTTTACGGTAATGGACGCTCTAATAAAATTATTGGCTCAATTATTATCGCCATCAAACGATTTTAGGAAAAGCGTAATCAGGTTGTGTGATGTCGCGTTATTGAGCTCTTTCGTTTCGTGTATTAGAATATATGGTATAATTGTGACGCGTGAGGAATTCTATTTGAATTCTTTTTTACTGATCGACATTTTAAAGAGTAGATTTTAATCAGCCGTTCAGCTTGTTGTTATATAAACAATTCACATCTCAACTCTATAATGTTATATTAGATATGTTAAAGACGTTATCATTTTGATGAAATTTAGTTATTATTATTTACAGTGTATGTTACATCCATTGAGTAAATGAGATTGAAAATAAATAACATTAAGATCATTTTCAAAAGCCAATGAACTATTATTCATTAGTCATTTAATTTTGTAGCATTGAAATGATGTATAAATTGCTAAAGACGCGGGTTCAAAACCCGCCTCGTGATCCAATTTTTTCTATTCTTTCAAAATTTCTCACATTAAGTCATTTACTTAACAATTAATTAGCTAAAGCTAGAATATGCCGCAATCTTATTTTATCTTTACTTATTGAATAATAAAAAGGCTCTAGCCGCGACAAGAAAATTCCTAGTACATTCTCAACACATAATTCCAAAGTTGTGCCACAAGCAACACAATACTATACGTTATACGTTCGTTGCGGTAATAAACTTGCTGCGCGTCCCCATACAAGACGTTTTTCGTGGCGCATACTAAGTGAAGGGTCTTATTTTCGGAGTGCATGCATGCACTTTCTTTTTATGAATAACGTTTTCGGATGCACCGCAAAACATGTCTATGTTGTGATGATCGTATAAAACTATACTAAAGCTATACTATACTTAGATCATTTATATCACACTTTAACCTAGCACAGGGATCATTGTTTAAAAAAAAAAAATAGATGCTATGAAACTCTAATGTACCTACATAATTCATGAAATGTCTGCAGTGTATTTCTTTTTATGGTTCAAATAAACTTATTTTTATTATTATTATTTTAATATTATAAATGTGAAAGTTTGTTTGTTTGGATGTTTGTCCGTCAATCGCGCTGAAATTGTTATTACGTCTCTCACAATATTGATTTTGAATCCTCATTCTTGCCAGCTCTTCTCTGGAGAAACTTCTTTCTGAAGTGAGCGATGGGTGAAGAAGCTATGTTATGACGATTCAACTTCCTTCTCGAAGTCTAATTAAATAAATAAATGTTTGAGTTTAAATTTAGGGTTATGTGACAAAAAAAACTTTTAATATAATAAATCAAAAGGTATTCTTCCAATAAAACTTTTTACCGTAAATAAGAAATAAACCCGTATTATATTATTTAATAGTTGATTAAACCAAAAACTATGTCCGCATCTTCAGCTAAGTTACCGCAGTTTTATATAACTTATCCCACACAAAAATATTTACTCAACTGTATTTCATTTGCAACAATAAAGCCCATCTGTGATAAAATGAATTAAAACAAATGCTCGAAACATCCACGTTACCGCTCACAAAGAAGGGACCTTGAATAAAAACCTCGTAAAATTTAATCTTTAATATTTAGTCTAAAAGTTACGACCTTAATGCATCCATTAACAATGAAATATGCCGTGTTTTATTGTTCCTATGAAAGTTTATTATAATGTTATTCAGGACTCTGATACTTAAGAAGTCTTTATATAAATATCTCTATGTACGAAAATGAATCCCTTTTACTTTATGTCACGGCATCACGCAGGAACGGCCCAACTGATTGCTCTAATTTTATTTTTGTTGTGCTTATTATTGTGTAAAAAATTAAAATTTGCGTAGACAGGACAACGTCCGTGGGTTCAGCTGATAGTAGATAACTTAAATAAGGGGTATTGTGACAGTGAAGAGGTAAAAGTTTTACAAAAGGTTACTCTATTGATTTTCATTACAGTAACAATGTGGTTTTGGAATACAACACTTTATAATACGCTTCTCTAAACACATTTAATACATGATTTAGTATATTATTTGGCCCGATAATTCAAATTATTTGCAGCGAGTGTAGGCGGGTGTAGTTATAAAGTAAACTAAAATGGAAAAAAACTTCACTATTTTCTCCGTTGTTAGCATATTGAATATTTTTTGATATCCTCAGTATTAATAACTTATTTTGCAAAAAATACCTTTGTCACAGAATTTCCTGGAATGAAATGGAATTAAATATATTCTGCTCTTCACTTGTGTTGAAAATAGCATCCCCATCAATGTCCAGTCCGCCATCGAAACAGATTACTGTTAGTATTCGACTAAACTCCAAACTAGCTTCGACAGTGATATACAGTACTATAGTGTTTTACATACGAATCATGCTGTGTCCTTTGTGTTTGCATTATTTACTGCAATGGATGAATAAACAATATGTTAAAGGATCACGTTTGTTTAAAAGGCGACTTATACAGTATATTATTCGTATCAATCACATTGAACGTGGATTTGGAAGTAAATTATTTATCTACATATTATTTAAGCGATAAAAACGCATTCATTATTTCTTAGATGGTTCCTCACTCGTTTACAAGTTTGTTTGTTCTAATAAAATACAGAATAATGTAAAGAATAACAAATAGAAAAATACTTAAACCAGTAAAAATTGTGAGAACACAACATTTCTCTTTTTGCAGTTGCGAAAACTATAAAAAATACGTCTCATTCGGTCTGTAAAAAATTAAAATACATTTTTTATTAAATATCCTTTACATATGTCGAGAATAATTATAATTGAGATGCTTTTGTCCTTCCGCGGAATCATGAATGTAATACGGAGTATGGTTTTTGCTTTATTTTCATTAAAAGCTATATTTTTTTAGAAAAATATAGCCGGAAATAAATCGCGCTATATTTCATGGGCGGGAATGTTTGAATTTAGAAGAAAGCAGAGCAAAATTAATTAAAAATATCAAAATGTAACAATTGAGTATTTTTATTAGAAGTTATGGTATGCAAATATTTGTTTCACATTTCGTATTTTTAAGTAATATTATATTCTATTCGTCTAATTAATATTCTTCATTTTATATCCTTTTTACTTGTGCCGCACGGTTTGAGCAGCGGATAAACCCACGGGCAATGTATAAGCTTAAATATAGTTAAGTTTCACAATATCCAGTATTATATGAAAAAGTAAAAATAATTCTTCTATTCATACTTACAAACTTCCTCGTTTATAATATTAGTAGTCAATCCATAATTATTACTTATTGTAAATGCTATAGTAGAGTGAACAAAAAAGAACCAGTATTATTAAACATATCAGTTTTCTGACAACAGTACGTTAAATTTCGGTAACATTTGTAAGTATATTAAGTTGTGAGTTACAAAACTAATGATTGCCACAGATAGATAACAGAACGTGAAAAATGTCTGAAATTTTATTTGGTGTCGTCAAAACGATTATCCGTTATCTCTTCACAAAATTGACGATATAGGGCCTTGTTTAGGCAAACTTGTCTGCTGTTTTTACATAATTTTATCGCTTAAAAATACCATGAGTAAAAACATATAATATAAAAAAAACACGGGGTTTCCGTGTTCATGAAGATGTAAAAATAAAAATTGCCGTCCTAATTTCACGTATTTTATGCTAATGGCCGTAAGTTTCAATGCGGTTATTTTATTTGTCACTGTTATGGTACTTGTTAATAAAACAGCATCTCAAAAGCATAAAACTATCGAGGCCTTCACCTGTATCCTTCCAAGGTATTCAATTTAATTATTTTTTATTAAAATATCTCATTACCGACTTGTGCTTCCTCTAATCTATTTACTGTCTATCCTTACGTCGCGGCACTTTGTAAGAAACTTATTTGTTTGCATGTGCTTGTCAATAACCTACTTCATATACCTACTGAAAACTTTATGAAGAACATTTTGTTTTATAAAGATAAAATGAAAAATCCTATTCAAATTTCTATAGCAGGAAGCAAAGCCCTGTGAATTGTTAAATACTTTTTAGTCTCTTAAAATAAGTTGTATCCAAGAAAGATCCGGAAAGCAACTATAATATCATAATCTATAGGTAACACGTATGTTACACTGGTTTTATTACGTTATTCAAAACCACAGGTTAATTGTTCATGATCGAGCAACATGAATCAAGTTATAACGTGTAACTATAATTAAACCAACTGTTGCCCGCGGCTCCGCCCAAGTGGTCAGAGGCAATTAACAGTAAGTGGCATATCATACATGTCCTATTTTGTAATATGCCGCCCTTCAACTGAATTTTATTTAAAGTGGCTTTAATATGAAACATAATGGATCTTTCCATGGGTATGAGATATTTCGCAACAAATAAAACTAATCTACATTATTGCTCTCTACACAAAAATCCATAACATCGCTCTGTTGCAACGCAAACAAACCCGAAGTTGCTTTCGTATTTATTATATTAGCAAGAATTCGACAGTAATTTATGTTCACAAATTGACCAACATGTATGAATTTGTTTTGTAATGTTTTGTCGGTATTGTAAATACCTTCTTAAAAAGACCTTCGTCATTTCGTAGGTAGCTATTTCAGTGTATAAACTTTAAATAATAAAGCTATTCAATATACACGAGGCATGTATTTCCAACAGCGATTAATTAATTGAAGCAACGTTGTGCCCACACAGTGTGCACATGTCAATTGCTGTAGCATTTGCATATTGGTCATGCAAATAGAACGGAACAAATCTACGAGATGGTTCAATGTAAACATTAATCACCTTGAATTAAAGTTATGAAGAGTATCGAATGGTTAATGAGCTCTCGTTCGGTTTTTGATGACAATGAAAATAATATTTGACTTATTATATCGTACTTGTGTCGAGGCATTGGATGGTGCTTTAATTATTTTTGAGAGAATTGAAATTGCCTTTGTATTGGGTTTGTGGTTCTATTTTTACATTTATTGAAGATTAAACTTTAATTAATTCCTCATTTAGCGGACATAGAGTAATTATTTGTTTACTGTTTAGATAGAACATGAGGTTTGGTACTTTAATCAAAATTAATAATCTAGCCGAATCGTGTTTAAAATTCATTGATTTTTTGCAACGTCGGTTTAAAAGAAGAATATGAAAAATTATAGCATTAGTGAAAATTTCGAAAACTAATAACTGTTTTCTATTAGATAACTTCCATTTTCACAATTAACGGATTAACTACATGGAAATAAATCATAAAAAAGAGCGATTATAAATTGTGTATTGCTAATTTTATTACTAAAGGTTTATTATTGTTAATTGAATAGGGAATTTGATTGTATATGTTTATTTGACGGTTTATATCGGCAGTAGTCCATTGGTTCTACTCACATATTGTAGAAAGCACGCTGCTATACCCTTAACCAGGAATTGAACCTGTTATTTAAAGATTTGTAGTCATAGCGATAACCAATAAATTAAAGGAAGGGCCTTTCAAAAATATGTTTAGCGCAAATTATATCTGCAAATGGCTCTTTAGGCTGCATTAAGTCACAGTTCAAATATGAAATAGCAATGTTCACGAACGTTGAGATGAAATTCTATTAGTCTATACATAACCTGGATACATTTAAGCAATAAACAGTATTGCAGTTATAGGCGGCTGGGGAAATACGTTCAAACTAATGGTTATCTTACAGAGGAGCGAGCCTTATTTGATATATCATCGGAGAGCATAGAAGCAAACCAATATAAGACTTTATGTCTTAACTACCTGGTGCCCGCGACTTTGCGTGAACTTTGAACTGGAGGATTTCGATAAAATTAGGCGATGCCATTTTCATTTCGAAATTCCGCAGTTGAGCCCAAAAAAACATTGATATAATGATTATATTGCAAATAACTTAAAACATTCATAACACGTGTTACAATTTTTATATCATAATATCCGATATTTACTATAGGTATCGGATATTAGATTTATAATAATAAACCGTTAATATAATGAGAACTCATGGATAACTAACTTAATAAAACCATAATGATATTAAACGGTTATTCTATGTAGAGGTTGACGCAAAACTGATTAATTCAGATCACATACGTAATAAACACTATCCACGTAAAAGGGATGTAAAACTTTGGCAAAGTTTCGGGTGCGAAGTTGCGGCTTATTGTTACTTCATCACATAAGAACGTGAAGGTGACTATGTATACTTATAGGCTAGGTGTTTTATATGAGTACATCTGAATGATATTCATTTATTTATTACAGTGGTATATACATAGACACTTAAAAAGACGTAACTAGACCAGCACAGAAGGTGTCCTTATCACTAAACAGTGACCTATTCCAGGCACCCACTGCGTGAAGTAATGTTATAAAAGAGGTAGTTTAAAGTACATAAATATATGAATTGATGTGTCGTTTTTAGTGGTTATTTTTTCAGCTGCGATCAAAACCACTGACGAGAAAGCGTACATCGCATATTTTTGACCCTGGCTCTTCCACAATTCCAAATTCATCTCATACAGTTGCTGTGGTTAAGCCAATATAACTTTACTAGCTTACCGCCAGCTCGCTTCGTTTCGCTCGCGTCCCATTTATTTAGCATATGAGGCCTATATCCTTTTCCCTACCATTCCCAGTCCTTTCCTTTATTCCTCATACTTGATTCAAAAGAATAAAGTATAAGTATAAGAATATAGAAGAATATATTCTTTGAATCAATATTCTGGTCCATTTGCTATAGGAATATTCCTAGATGGTGTACAATGTTAACAGTTGAACATAGCGTAATATTATTTAAAACTTCCATATAAAACAAATTCAATTCTATATTCCAAGTAAACAATTACAAACAGTTGATTTTTTTCGTAACCAAGCACACATTACGATATTAAATTATTTCTGCAAAAAATTTTTTCTATACGATTTCCTAGTAGTTGTGAAAGGGACACGTTCGGATCATGCCTGGGATCACTAAACATATTATTATGAGTGAAAAGCTCCAAGATTATATGTATTAGGAATGATTTTGAAGGAGAGTATTTATGATATCATACAGGAGATTAATGTGTGAGATTTTTCTCTTTGTGTGCAATTTTTTATTTGATTTTAGTATTTAACCCAGCTCTGAGTGATTTTATAAAACATAAGGATATCAATTGTGTTTTAATATTATGTTGAATAAATAATTGTAGGTTAAGATACAGATCAAAACTCGTTTAGCTATCGAAAACTATAAAATATTGAATCACCTAGAAACGGCACGCATTCGTTGATGTTCGAGCGAACTACCCTCACTTTGTTAATAGTTTTTGTGACTGGCTACATTTTGTTATAAACTGAATACATCAATTAGACAGTTTGTAGAATTGCAATATATTCTTATTACGATCAAACTACATGAAATATAAATTATTTTTAATAAGTACGTGTATTGCTATTTTAAACACAATTTTAATATCTAGACAATTCAATTATTGTAGCACGAGTATGAAGTTATAAATTTGAATTGGATGAAAATGAAATGATAAAGCAAGAAGTCGGGTGTCGCAGACAAGCCGAATATTTTGTAAGAAACAGAAATGTCAATTCATTTAAAACAAGTGCAAATTACACATTCAAAATTGTTGAGTTCCCGCGGTTTTCGTAGCATTTCTAGAAACCTCGAGCTCAGATTTACGTCAGAACCAAGTTGATTTAACTAGGACTTCAGATAGCGTTATATATTTTATTCAAATTCAAATTAAGTTTTGTATAAAACATTCCTACGATTGTAACAATTTATATGTCAAACTTTCTAATTATTTTATTGTTTATTTGTCGCTGCTTTTCAAAACCTGGGTTCTGCTAGTCGCCGCTGTACCCTCGTCTAAGTATGTTGGTCTCACCATCATGCCTAAACCACTGCCCCGTTTAGGATGATAATTGGAGACAAGAAATAGGTTTCCCGGAAATCCCACGGGAGCGGGAGCTGCGTGTTTTCAATTTACTACGCGAGCGAAGTTGCGGGAGAGATGTAAGTAACTTATAAATGTTTGTCAAAGAATATTCTAGATAGCTAACAGTAAAATGTATTCGCTAAACGAACATAAACAGCAATCAATTTACATTTCATACGACAATTTCGCAGCACATTACCCATTGTTATTGTAATTACTCCACTTTGTTGAAGCGCTATTAAGTTACAGTTAATTATATTCGTAAATGGTACCTCTCTCAGTTATGATTGTTCAATTGAATTGCTAATAACACTTTGATTTCGGTTCGGAAATTCATCGATATATTGGTTATAAGAATATCTATGGTGAGATTTGGAATGATTTATGATATTTTGATAAGTTTCTTGAGTTTAGCTTCGCACTTACGGGTTAAAACACAAATGCGATTATAGTAATATGTTTGGTTGACATTTCATCGTCCAAGAGAACTATGTTAGATAAATATAATGCCATCTCGTCTCTTTGCAAACAAAAGAAAGAGTGCACAGTATTTGTTCTCAAGATAACGTTACTTGATGATGAGAAATCAGCTCTTAGTATATAGTAGTTCAGACGATATTTTCAACCAACCCCCGATTATTAATCATCACAATTATTAAATTCACAAACACAAAGTTTCAATATACAATGCGCTTTTAAAATTCAATAGATACTGATGGATTTTATTGACGATTCATAAAATTAACATCGAGAAAATTTAAATACACCCGCAATTTTCCGACCGCAATAAATTGCATGAATTGTGGGTTATTCGTGCGTACAGCTCATTTTGAGTAGATTTAAACTTATCAAAAATAAATCCTTTGAATATTTACAGTATCTACGATATTTTTCCAATGCAGAATGAAGTCGTGGTTGTGATTTACATAAAGTAGGTGGAGCGTCGAGAGCAATCCCGCCGCAACCGCTCCGATATCCACAAAATGCAGTCCAATTTTAGTTGGAAATCGCCGGATTAACGCTCAGGAGCGTACCGATAATGAAGTGGGTACATAATGCATTGATTTGTAAAGGCATTCGACCCGCGTTGTGATACGAACTCGATAGCGTTATTAAGACACAATATTCAGTCTGGATGAAAGGCAATGTTCGCCAACTATGGCCTTTAAAACAATGACATTAAGCATACATATTGCGTGTTTAAAATCAAATTTAATGTACGTTACCGTGCTAGTATACCAACTCGAAGTCACGCAGTGGGCTATGAAAAGAGCTATGCTCGGTATTTCTTTGAGAGATCAAAATCCAAAATACAGTCATCCGACAAAGAGTTAAAGTAAACGATATACACGCCCACCGGATAAACAAGCTGAAGTGGCAGTGGATTGGTCATATTTGCCCCAGCACGGACCACGCCGGGGCACTAGTGTACCTGATTCAGCAAGCGCTATGTAGGGCGCCCTATGACGCGTTTGCGTGACGAGGTAACATTGGACCCAGAAAAAAACAATCAAACTAAATGGCGCGAAATAAGACAGAACAAGACTGGAAAGAAAACCGTGCGATAAATTGTAAAAAAATTGCAAAGTTGAACAGAGTAAGTACATTGTAATTTACTGTATGTTTAAGAGTCATTATTCTTAGCTAATACTCACAAGCCAAAGTAATTTTATCACATTTATAACATTTGTGATATAATTCATTCTTGTAAATCAGAGCATAAATATGAATGGAAAATTAAATGCAAACGGAATTCTCGTTATGCTAAAGATGTAAATGAAATCGTTTTAGCATCAATGAACTGTAGGTCAGAATGTTTATGTTAAATGTTAATAATTTCTCAATTTATAAGCATACTAGCAGCTTGTCCCGGCTCTGACCGGGTTGACCCGGGATAGAATGAAGATGAAGTAGGCATATGACACCCACAGATAATGTGACTTTCTATTGCTAAAATCAATTTTACAATCGTTTCAGTAGATCCAGATATTTCTCCTAACAACTTAAGCAACTTACAAATTCACAAGTTTTCCCTAGCTTAATATAATTAAGTAACAAATTCACAAAATATGTGAGAAAATAAGAATCATCAGATTAAGATGTATGTAAATATGTATAAGTATATTATACTTCTTAGCACATAGTTAAAAGTGGTTTTACGAAACACAATAAAAAGTCAAGTAAAATTAAATTTAGAATTATACCACTGCTAACCTTAAAACGCAACAAAGCTTCGAGTTCTTAAAGAGGTTTTACATGTCGGCAGCCGCGTTCAGATCTCAGGGAAATTCTTTAAAAATTACGGTTCCAATGTGCTTGAGTTTCCTGAAGTGGAGATATTTCAGTGGAATGCCTGTAATGTACTATTTTCCTACATGTGTACCATTTTGAGCACTTTGCAGAGAGGCGGAGGTCTTGATGAATGTGAAAAAGATATTTGAAATGACATTAAAAATCGTTATACACAATTGCCCAATCATTTTATTCGGTTTATTCTTATTATCTTTATACTTACCTTTACTTTTAACGAAATAATCCTAAAGCAAAGATTTTAATAGTTAAATTATTTCTCGCTAATTATATATTGAAGAAAAAAAAAATACAAGTAATTTTTTGAATGAAATTTTTGGTTTAAATTATGTGTTCATAAAAAAAGCTTCGTAACAAATAAACAAACAAACAAACAAAAATATTAAAAGACAGCAATGACAGTTATAGTTAGTTTTTAAATAAATAGAACCAGTAACTTCATCTATATTATAAAGCTGTAGAATTTGTTTGTAGGTTTGTTTGTTTGAACGCGTTAATCTCAGGATCTAATGGTCCGATTAAAAAAAATATTTCAGTTTTAGATAGGCCATTTACTGAGGAAGGTTTTAGGCTTTATAACAATAGGTACTACGTAAGTAAAACCGCGGGGCAAGCTGGTAAAATTATATTCGGAACCAACGTTGGCGCGCTCTTTTATGTACCATATCACCAATGATCATGACATTCAGAAAAATGGCCGACAAAAAGGAACCAGGGCAAATTTCATGTGTTCATAACAATTATCGTGAAATGGCTGTATGAATGAGGGGTTTTTTGCTGCTGTAATATTTTATGGGGTGCCGACTCGTTTAGCTGGTCTGGTGGAAGATAGAAGCGAAGAACTGTTTCAATTATTTTATTTTAAACGTAACAGAATTCACTATTTATTTGTAATGGCATGTCAATATCCTTTTTGGAAGCGGAAAAAGGGATCAGTGCCTAAATTATGACGCATAAAAATGCATTAAAACTATAATACGATATTTATAACAATTATGATATTTATTTAGAGATATAAAGTTATTGATTCATAGATAAGAAGGTAAGGAAGCGAGTGGGATTTTATGTAAAACCTTGTATAATTCGTTGGTGAATTGTTATTCTAGTTCTCGTCGATAATTTTAGTTTTTAAATTTAATTGTGCCATTTTTTATTTTTTTAATAAAAATATTAGTGAGAAGTCAGACTTGATCGAAATGTGATTCGTTCAATTATCACTCATATGTATCCCATTGCATTGCTCACTATAAAATATGCAACAGACTTTGCAATTTATAACAAAAGTGACCCATGACGGTAAAGAAATTCTCTAATTACATTGCTAATTAGAGATTTTCTTCCACGTAAAATATAACAATGAACGCTGCCATGGTTACAATAAATATATTCTCTATTCAAAATCAATCTCAAAAATTTATTAATTCAACTAGGCTTGCTTTAGAAGCGCTTCTGAATCGTCATAATACAAAAACATTAGAAATTAAAAACTTTTAAACGCGATTTATTTATTATATTGAGGACACGGAGACACCCCGTGACCAAATCGCTGTAAAGTGTTCGAAACGTCGGGTTAATAAATCGCGTTTAAAATCCGTTAAAAAGTTTTTAATTTCTAAATGTATAATACTCGTGTGAAAACAAACACAAGAAAATACAAAAAAATAATAATAATTCACCACAACTCGCTTGCACTAGTCGCTTACAACATAACCCAGCACATACCAAGACCGCTCGCCAACTGCTCTCTATGTTATTATTATCCTTACATACGCATTACGTCATCGCTAAATGCGCTTTGAACTGCACTCGGATCCCGATGAAAGGAATTATAAAAGACCCAAAGGCTTTCGCTATTTCATTACTTCTGTTTGCAGTGCACTTTCGCGTTATGTCTGGTTTGTATTGAGGGAATCTATTCAGATTGTAGACACCTTGTTCCCAGTCTGGGCTCCTCTATTCAAAGTTTTGATAAAAGTTTGTCAAAAATGCCAGCCATTGTGAATAATTTGGTATGAAAGTAGGAAACGTCTTATACAGAATTTTTTATATCATAGGCGGCAACGGAGCTAGGTGGTGGGTCGCCTGATGGTAAGTGCTACCACCGCGCATGAACTTTTGCATAGGTGTAATATACACACGAATTTTACTAAAGTGACTAAATGTACCAAAAACTATTACTATTCACAATGTGTTGAATTACTGAAATGTGAATATAATATGTAGATTTTACAAGTAATTAATTTCATTTATGTTTACATTTTATGATCAAACTAGCGCTTACTTCGAGTTGCTTAGATATTAATTATATTTTAGTGTACGTTATGAGACTGTTAATAATATGGCGTCCTTTTCGCGGGTTAATTTGACGATGATTTAAACTAATAATTATTTATGCGAAACCTCTATCAAATTGTGATCGTCGTCAAAATCGGTTCACCCAAAATACAGTCTCTGTAATTTCAGCATTTTATTGAACAGTATTTTATTGACGAAACTGTAAACATTGTTACTGAATAAACATTTTCCATTATTTTATTTTTGCCTAGCATTTGCCCGCGGCGTCGCACGCGTTAATTCGGAGTAGTTTAATAGATGTTATTATACATATAAACCATCCTCTTGAATCACTCTATCTATTAAAAAGAACCATCAAAATCAGTTGCGCAGTTTTGAAGATTTAAGCATACATAGGGACAAAGAGACAGAGAATGAGACTTTACTTTATAGTATTTAATATAAATATGTTATTTCAGAGATATTAATTAGCTATGAAGACAACGCTTATTGTCTCCCAGTTTCTATATATACTAGATCAATTTAAACGTTAGTCTGATCTCATAAATAAATGCTATTATTCGTATTCATAAGCCATAAGCCACCATCAGCCACATCAGCTAATGGATGTTTTGTCCCTTACACTCAACTGTCATTTTGTATTTGGATAAACGTGATGTAATATTTATTACTCAACGTTCATGAAAGAGACAGATTATCCATGAAATATATATGTGTGTGTGTGTTTTTTATATCATAGTCGACAATGGAGCAGGTGGTAAGCGCTACCACCGCTCATGAACATTTAGAGAGGCATAAGGTCAATTGCAGTCCTTACGCCCCTATAAATGGATTGCCGACTTTAAATTGGGAAGGGACTAAGACAGAATTGACGAGAGGAATAAAGGAAAGGCCTGTGAAGGGTAAGGAAAAGGATATAGGCCTCCGGCTCCCCCACTCACCGTACGAAACACAATAGCATGTTGATATTTCACGCCGGTTTTCTGTGGGGGTGTGGTACTTCCCCGGTGCGAGCTGGCCCAATTCATGGCGAAGCTTCCTCGACTCCCACATTAATAGTTTCTTCTAAATCTCTATTATCTGCATCATGATCTATCTATGATCGTAGACGATAGACATTTCTATTCTCCATAAATGAGCACTTATAACAAAATTAAGTTTGTATTGAGTTAAAATATTTACCAAATTAACATTGAATTGTTTTCGTTTCCTCGACCTTCCCAGTCTTTTCCTTCTTTCTAAGCAGGCAGTGCATCCACAGAGGCACTACTGGGAGTGTTTATGGGCGGTGCTGATCGCTTAGCATCAGGTGAACTACGAGCTCAGTTGCCCGCCTATGGCATAAAAATGCTATCGAACTAGTAAAAGAAACCCTCTGATGGAAACAAAACAGTATTAAAATCTTTTTTTATGACGAATCGAAAAACAATCCAGAAGCCTTACCAAATCTATTTCGTATTTAATTCGATTACGACTTTGATGCGACCTCAGTGTTACTTTCCGAATATTACTTTACCAATTTAAGTTTTATATTCAGATTCAATGTAGTATATTTTATGATATCGAAACAGATCTGAACGAAAGATAGACATTAAATTTATTTTGAACCCCAACATTATCGCTGTTTTAGTTTGTCGGGAGAGTTTTTTTTCCTTAAAGGACGTCCAAAGAAATGTTCTAGAAAAACATAACTCTACTTCTTCAGTCGGTTAAAAACACTACATGCTCCCATTGAAGTAGAATATCCGGGGAAACTGTCGATGCCTCGTCTACATTCCCCGGCCGTATCGGATTTCCGTCCCAACCGCTAGAAGGGTTAAACCATATAATATTGTATCTCATGTTTACACATACTTCGATATATTACTATTTTGTGAAGTGAACCATCTTGAAATAACGAGGTATATGACTCTATGATATTGTATATACTTAGTCTGGCCATAAATACTGTTACACTTAATTATAAAAAAATATTACATTTGAATTTCGAATCT